>NC_052357.1:85267379-85416066 GCF_009727055.1 Benincasa hispida
TCTCCTGTCTGTGCTGACTACCGACTCACCAGCTCGTGGCATCTCTGATCAGCTAAATGCACCGACTAAGGGTCTCATTTTCCTTTTCTTGGATCCCTGCCAACTGGTTCCCCTGAAATGGCTTCCACTAGTCTGGGTTGCAACTGGAGATCGGAATCCCCTGTCTCTATGCCCTACTACTGCCTCACTACCTCTTGGCAACTGCTCAACATCTGCCAAACTCCGCTTGACTCGTGTTGTTGTTTCTACTAACTGGTTAAAATCTAGCCAATTAGCTGCAGACGTCACCAGAGTTCTGATTTCCTTCCGCAAACCTTGTTCAAATTTCCTGCATCTATCTATTTCCTCAGCAATAATTGGTAGAGAATACTGTGATAACTTTATAAATTTCTGCTCATATTCCGCCACTGACATCGTTTCCTATGTTAATCTGAGGAACTCATCCCTTTTGCATCCCGGAACGAGCTGGGGTAATACTTGTCCTCAAAGGCCTTCCTGAACTCAGGCCATAACATCACATCTGCACTGGCTCATTTGGCGGATATCACTTTCCACCATTTCTCTGCTTCTTTCTGTAGTAGAAAGATGGCTAGCCCTACTTTCCTGTCCTCTGGACAACTCATAATATTGAAACATTTTTCAACTACATCCAGCCATAACTCAGCTTCAGTCGGATCTATTGTACGTTCAAAAGTCACAGTCCCTAAGGCTTTAAACCTCTCAATACCATATTTCTTCTTTGGGTCGGCTCATACAGAGTCCACACTGGCTGCTAACATCTGCACTATCCTATCAAAAACTACATCTTCTAGCTGAGAATCTGCCTTTGCCTGGGGGGTACTAGACTCTCCCTCAGACATCATTTCCTAACCCATTGGATCATTCACCTTCTTTTTGCCACCCGGTGGGTTCTCTCCAACCTCCGAGCCCCTATTGGTAGGGTCAGTGTTCTTGCCACATGTCTGCTTACTCAGTCTGCCATGTTGCTTTGGCATTTCACCTAATACAATGTACACATGTTAGGGACTCACACTTAAGGACTTAGACTTATGCATGAACTTCCCTCTCATTCCCAAAAGCTTATGCTCTGATACCAACTTGTCACACCCCCTCCCAGATTACCCTTTTAAACTAGAAGAGGATATGACCGTGGTAGTAACTAGCCCTACTGCCAGCACTCACCACCCAAACCTTCTACTCTAAATATCAACCTTTTTGAAACATTAGTAATATACACAAATAGCAAACCTCCTTAAAGTTCTACAAAGATTCCATAAATACATGCATACAGCCAAGACATTACATTTATAGAAAAATATTCACGGGTGACCCAAACATTCCTACAAAAGCCCTAGTCTCTCTCAAAACATGTGTACGTAAACATATTATCAACCTAAGTCTTTTAATAAGCCGAGTCTTTCGGTGGCAAGTAGCAGCAGGATCAACCTTGAGGAAACTGACCGCTACCTGAAAATGGAAAACACAGAAATATTGTGAACTAAAAGCCCAATGAGTGATTATAAAATCGTAAAGCAACAAGCATAGGGTCACTATAAACATGTAAATATACCAATGAGTAAACTCAAGCAATTGTCTCTAGATGTAGCTTTAAACCATTCTCAGACATCATTAAACATTATTATTCCCTAGTTGAGAACGAGCCTAAATGCTCTAACTCCTAAACGTTTTTTATCGACCAAGAGACCAATACTTAGGTCTCTCATTCATAACTGCCCACGTGCACATGGCCATACTAAGTACCATCATATTTTAGGTACTTCTGCTTAGATACCTTATCATATTTGTCCTTCAGTATCGAGCTACTATGTTACCTTCTTATATGTTCTTCGGTATCAAATTAGACAGATACCTTCTCAAATGTCCTTCGGTATCAAATTGGCCAGGTACCTTCTCAAATGTTCTTCGGTATCAAATATGTTAGATACCTTCTCAAACGTTCTTCGGTATCAAATGTATATTTTGTAACATCAAATTAAATTCCATTGCCTAGTATTTACACACGAACTCATTCTCTCATAGCCTTCCCCTAGGAAGCATATATCAAAACCAGAAACATAGCTTTTGTAATGGTTACACGACATACCTTGGCCTGTGTTATACACATACAAGCCGAGAAACATGCGTAAAGTTATTCTCCAACCATTTGTTGCTTGAGGAAGTATAAATTCATCATTAATGTCACTGTGCTTTACTTGATCATATATGCATGAGTTTTGGAAACCTTAAGTTTACTTAGTCACTTACCATTCGTCAAGTTCAAAATGGTTTATATGCTTGCCCTAGCTCTTCTTGGCCTGAAAAGATATAATTCTCGATTAAACTACTTAGAATTCCTAGTAAAATACCTCAAATAATTCATTTATTAAAGGAACTTCCATCAACACAGACAGTCTTACTAGTGAGATCCCCATGAGCGAGATCCTCATGAACGAGAACCCCCTCATGAGTGAGATCCTCCTCATAAGCGAGATCCTCATGGGTGAGATCAGCGAGATACGTTAGAGTGAGATCAGCGAGATCCTCTAGAGCGAGATCAAGCTTTTCCTGTCAAATTTTCACTTTAGCGATACTCACCTTACCAGCGATACTCAGCCCAATTCCTAGCGAGATTTCCCCCTAGAGCGAGATCCTTCTTACAAAATCAGCGAGATTTCCTTTATAAGTAAGATCCTCATGCCCACATCTCGCTATAATTCCTCATGATGAACTGCATGCTTGTTCTTCACAAGCAGTTGTCTGCTTATGCACCAATTCCCTGTTATAACTTCAAAAATTCATAACTTAAAATCCAGAGTTCTTTTCAAGAAACTTCCTTCTACAAACTTGTTTAGAATTGAGTTTTACCTTAAAATTTCAGCCTAGAATTCCTTATATTTTGGCTTGAAACTTCCAACCTTCACCTCGGCCCTATTTAAATCCGAGATTCTGCCTTCTCTTTATTTTCTTCACTCATTGTGCTTTTCCTCCTGAAATCTTCCTTCGGCAAGACAATCTCACAACCTAGATTCTCTCAGTTTTCGAATGGCACCAAATTCACTAAAATTTTCCACGTCAACTGCCGAAACCAAGCTTTTGAATTTCTTCTTCCAAAAACACTTCCCATTGCTTCCCAAGTTCAAGAATTCACCGCCACGTTACCCCCACCTAATATGTTTTTCCTTCTCTTCCATCATATTTCCTTTAAATAACCATGAATTACTACTTTAATAAAAATAAGAAAGAAAATATATAATATAACATTCCTTTGGCTAAACGTGCTCATTTAGGAACTTAGAGTTCGGGGTTTACACGCATGTTCAACGACATCTTCACCTGTGAGAGCAGAAGTGAAGGTGTTAATCCACCTCTCGACAAGGTTGGAAGAAGGAAACAACCTTGCGTTTGCAACGTTCATCCCTAATTCACCATAGACATATGGGAACATGGCCGATCACTGAGAGGTGTAAGCCAAGGGAAAGTGGAACCTTAGTTGCGTCCTCAACAAGATTGACGAACTTGCGATGTCCTTTCCTCCAACCCATTCTCTTTCTGACACATTTCACAAGACTTGTCATCACATTCCATCAGATACTTGCACATCTTCACAGTCAGCCTTTTATTTGTTTACTTATCACCGCATTTTATTTGTCAACGCATTTTATTTTATCATCGTATTTTATTTTATTATCACATTTTACTTTTCACCGCATTTTACTTTCCCAATACAATTCATTATTATTTTTCTTTTAATCGCATATATCACATTAATATCGCATTGATCATCATAATCCCCGTGTTCAACCTCAGATCACTCTGAGAAACTTGCGTTGGAATTATACTTGTTTCCAGCGCAAGAAAACTTGTGACGGGTGCGTACTACATGAACACATACTACGAGCGCATCTAAGCAGCATCACATACATTATTTTAAACATAGTATCGCATTTATTATGGAGAAGAGTGATTCATCTCCGCATACACATCATCCACACATCATCACCATCATACATTTCTCCATCTTTATGGCGGCATTACATTACATCGCATTACGCATTACGTTACGTCCGCCACAATTCCATTTCTTCAATTTTCAATTCAACAAGTTTTTGGCGCCATTATCGGGGACTTGGCGGGGCTTAAAATTTTCAACATACATTTGCCAAATCTCGTAGTTGTAATATGAGGCAATGGCAGGAGGACCCGGATAGACTTCAATATGGCAACAGGTGAGAAAGTCTCCTCATAGTTGTCTCCCTCAATTTGGGTATAACCCTTTGCTACAAGTCTAGCCTTCAAGGTTTGCACCTTCCCATCAGCACCCCGTTTTCTCTTGTAGATCCATTTGCAACCTATAGGTTTTACCCCATCAGGTTGATCTACAAGATTCCAAATAGAATTGAAGTACATAGACTCCATTTGGAGATCTATAGATTTGATTAATTTATCTTTGTTAACATCTTCCGTTGCCTTCTAGTAAGACAATGGATCCTCAACATCTTCGTCAACTATCATAGCTAGGATTTCCATTAAACCCATGTAATCGACAGGTGGGTTTATAATCTTCCCACTACGTCGAGGTTTCCTCAACACTTGAGGTGTATAGGACCTATTAGACGAACCAACTTCAACAACTCTTGTTGAGGTATTGGGTTCTTCAACAACTTTTGTTGAAGGTTCAGTAGTTTCCCCGGAAAGTTCATTCAACACAATCTTACAGCGGGGCTTATGTCCTTTAATGTGGTTCTCCTCTAGAAATGTAGCATTTGTGGACACAAACACTTTATTTTCATTAGGATGTAAAAGTAACCACATCTCGTTCTTTTAGGGTAGCCTACAAATAGGCACAATTTTGAACGAGGTTCAAGTTTCTTAGGATTTGCCTCAAGCACATTTGTTGGGCCACCTCAAATCCTGAAATGGTGTAACCTACCTTTACGACCATTCCATAATTCCAAAGGTGTTTTGGTAACACTCTTAGATAGAACACAGTTCAAAATATATGTTGCAGTCTGTACTGCATAACCCCGAAACGAGTCCGATAGGGATGCATAACCCATCATAGACTGAACCATGTCTAATAGGGTTTGATTTCTCCTTTTTGATACACCATTCTTCTGAGATGTACCAGGTACTAAGAGTTAGGATACAATTTCATGCTCTATCAAATAGTTCTGGAATGTAAGATATAAAAACTCTCTAGCTCGATCAGATCAAAATGTTTTAGTTGTTTTATTTAATACATTTTCAACTTTAGCTTTAAACTCTTTGAACTTTTCAAAGGTATCAGACTTCTGTTGCATTAAATAAACATGTCCATATCTAGAATAATCATCAATAAACGTGATGAAATATTCAAACCCTCCTCTTTCTTTAACATTCATCGAACCATAGAGATCTAAATGTACAAGCTCTAGGGGTTCTTTGGCCCTATGACCTTTTTTAGTAAAAGATCTTTTAGTCATTTTGCCTTCAAGGCATGACTCACACACTGATAAAAAAAATTTCTTCTAACTCGCTTAGAAGTCCATTCTTGAACAATCTCTCAATCCCATTGAGATTGATGTGTCCTATCTTTAGGTGCCAAAGATGGACATTTTCTTTAGGAAAAATTTTAAGTCTTTTATTTTGAGTTACCGCAGTTTTAGATATTTTAATGTTAATGAGAGCTTTAGTTGCTAATGTTTTTAGCACATACAAATTATCTTAGCACAACAAATTAATACTTCATTCTTGTAAATAAACACTTTATTCACTTGAAGTTAAGAGAGTACTGTTGTTTAAAAAGAAATTTTACAGAAATCAGGTTCCTTCTAAAACCTGGAACCATATATAGCTTATCTAATAAAATGTAAGATTTCTGTCAGAGTCTGGGCCCTCAAACTGCCATAGCTAGGATGATATGCCCAGTTCCAACATGCATTTTCATCTCCCCAACGTCCAGTTGCTGTCAGAAACTAATTCCCTGAAATGAAGAACAAACATGGTTAGTAGCGCCTGAATCAGTTAGCCACTAAACAAGTCTTCAGTACAAGTAAATCATATTTACCTTTCTTGGTCTTCTTTTTTTTCTGCCAAGTATTTGGAACAGTTTCTCTTCCAATGTCCCTCATGGTTGCAATGGAAACAGGTTGCCTTTACAGCCTTGGCCTTCTTACGCTTCTGGGCAGCAGCTGGTGGGTTAGCTTTCCCCTTTCCACTTTTCTTCTTCTACTAATTTTTTGTGCCAAAAGAAGAACGCACAGACTTAGTTCTAGAAGGCGATCCTCTGTAGAACTTCTTTTAGGATGAGGCAACATTTGCCTTTCCCTCTTTTGTTCCTTGTTTTTCATCAAGGACTGAAAAATTTGAAGCTCATTGAGCAAGGTGATCAAGTTGTAGTCAATCTTGTTCATAACAGCATTCCTACGGAACTGTAGGAAAGTTTCAGGTAAAGATTCCAAAGTGAAGCTAACCTGACTGGTTTCATTAATGACAGACCTATCCATCTCCGTCACGTTGAAGTGGACCATCATGTCAAGAACGTGTTCTCTAAATATGCCCCTTCTTGCATATGAGTATTGAAGATGTGTTTTATAGCGTCATGCTTGAATTGTGCAGACGGTTGTCCGAACATCCCCTGCGGTGACTCCATGATCTCACGAGCAGTGATCATGGGCTCATGCTTCTTGGCCAAGACTTCTCCAAGATACATGCTCGAGCCTTCTCGTTTGCCTGTATCCAACGCTCGTATGCCTCTCGAACATTTTGAGTGGCATTTTGAGTAAGAATAAGAGGACAATCCTCCATAAGGACAAAGCAGAGGTCATCGATGATTAAAATCGTGTTGATTGTGTTTTTCTAGGTTGTATAGTTTTCGCCCATAAGTTTTTTGGCAGCAAGCGAATTAAGTGTCGCAGAAATCATGGTTAATAAATGGTTGGACCATAAAAATTATTTATATTAGTAATTTATGCATTAACCCATTTTGAAAAACCAATCAAATTTAGCAAAATAATCTAATATACCCTAAGTAACATCTATTTTGCAATGATGTTTTAGTGAGTTAGGACAAAAGCCACCATAGAGTGATCAGGTAACCTTTCATTGATATGAGACTATCTCAACCAATAGACAGAACAACTGCTCGTTATTGTAACTATCAGTCACCATTGTTCGGTCTAGAAATTGTTAAACTCGCTTAACATTTCCTGTAAATGTAACCCCTCATTTTAGATTCTAAAGTTCCGCCCCAATGAGCCAATGTAGGGAAAAAACGATTGGGGCAAAAACTAAAGTAATCCAATCAATTTTTGGAGTTTGAGGTAAAGAATCATGTAAATGGAATCCATAAGGGGACACAAGCAAAGATGCCTCGAGGTCGAGTATGAAACTTTACTACCAACTAATGAGAGAGAGCATGTGATATGTTGACACACGTCCCGCTCCCACTTACTATAAACACTCTTTCCATTCACTTTGTTATTAATCTACACAAACACTATCCATAGGGGGACACAGGAAAATGTGTCCCGCTCCCATTCACGGCTATTAAACTGATTAAAAGATTAAACTTAATTTATAATCTTATTAAAAAAGTGATCTTAAGTTTATGTGAATCATATTTTAAAACTATTCTAAAAAATGATTTTAACCTAAAGTTTACATGCAATTATGAATTATTGATTTTAATTTCTAAGTTCATTTAGTTGTAACTTTTATAAACAAATGAAATAGATTAAAATCATACAATTGCATTCATTGACATACTTAGTAAATTATAACAATTATAAATTACCTAAGGTAATGTCATGCTTTATGCAATTTCATTTCATTACAAACTATATATAACATTTATATAATAAGGTAATGAAATATTTAATAAGATTTATCCATGCATACATGAAAACTATATATTATAATGCTTATAATATAAATGATGCATGACAATGTTATTAATGCACACAAACGTACAGTATAACACTTATATTATATGATGCATAAGCATGCTATATTAATTAAATCATGCAACTATATATATTATAAAATTTATAATATAAATGATGCATGAAATTAAATGCATAACCTATGAGGGGATTTTATACTATATAACATACATTATGACACATATATGTTAATTTAAAACACATACATCAAATGCATAATTAATAAAATAATTATTGGGCCAGGATTGAACACTTAAACAATTAATTAAATTAATATAAAACTTATATTAATTTCATTAATCAAAGTAACTATCTATTACATAAATAAATAGTCAACTGGTTAAAGAAAAGTTAATCGGGCCATTAACCTCACGAACCAGATCATCTAGTGCCCGAACCGGCCAAGAATCACTCGAACCAACTCAACCGGACATGAACCAGATGAGTCACGAACCGAACCGGGCGTGAACTGAAATGTTCTTTCCATCTCGAAACGTTGCAACGTTATGACCTAGTGTTGTAACGCTAAGGATAGAACACTCTGTTCACCTAATCGCAGCGTTGCAACGTTGCAATGCTATTGTACATAATGCACTATACAGTTGCAATTTTCTCCGAGTCTCCTTCAATTTTGGCCTTATCTTCTCTAGATTTCGACCAGAACAGCCACGAACGAATCAAAACTTCAAATTATAGACTCGATCGCAAACAAATTTCCCCAAGATATGGGTTCTTACAGATTAAATGTAAATTGAAAGCGATAAAACTAAACTGACTAATCCCGAAAACATCCAATAATTACAATCAATCACATTCATAAACATTCATAACATGAACATACAAAATGCTAAAATTCCAGCATTAAACTGTAAAATTAACTTTGAAAATTTGGAAAAAATTGGGCAAAAAACCTTGCTATGATACCAATTTAAGAAACCGGTGAAAGTCCTTACGTGGAAGCGGGAATCAGATCCAAATTCTAATTTTACAGAAAAGAATTTTATAGAAAAATTACAAAAGAATTATGCATTTAATTTAAGTTTTACAGCATGCTAAAATAAAATTAAGAGAATGAGATAATTAGGGGAAGAAATACTAACCCTAAACTTTTCTTCTCGTAAGATTTCTCCTTTGCAAAATGGCCACGAACTCAAAACCCTAATTTAATCCAAATGGCCACCACCCATAGGAGTCCTCTAAATTCTTTGAGATGAGAATCACAGGAGTCTTGTGAGTTCTATGATTTTGGTGAGGGAAAGATTAGATTAGAGAAGAGAAAAGAAAATGAGAGAGAAAATTTCAGAACGCTTCTGTTTTCACTTCACTTCAAAATTAAAAAAATTAAAAAAATTTAATTTTAAGTAATATATATATAATAACCAACTTATTATATGTATATATATGTATATAATTATATATTATATCATATATAACATATAACCTATGATTTAATATTGTATCACATACAATATAACCTATAGTTTTAATTCTTTCAACAACGATATTTAATATAAATCTCATTTATATTAAGTTTAATTATATGAATCCAATCCACATAATTAATATTTGAATCATATTTAAATATTTATTTACTCTCAAATAAACTTTATATTATAATGTATCAAATACATTATAGTAATTATATCATATCTAATTAAATTAAATTAATTATATCACATATAATTAATTCTCTCAATTAATTTGAACAATTAAAATTAATCCAAAATTGATTCTCATTTAATCCCCGTTGAGCTACAAAGGGGACTTCATAGACCTATAACTTGAAGCTCTAATGGTACTTGAATTATTATATCACATATAATTAAAGGAATTTAATTAATTATTTAACTTCCATTAACTGTCGGGCACTCCACTAAAGATCGATAACTGCACTTTTCGTACTAAAGATATATTTTTGTGTCCATTGGATATAACCAGTCAATAGTGTGATGACCCTTCATAAATGCTCGTAAATATAGCTAGACTAATGTTACCATTTTGCCCCTGTATTTACATCTAACTCTTTAAGTACCATTGATCACTCTAATGAACAATAAATCATAGTCCAACTATGACCAAACCCCTCTCGGGCCAGTAGAGCGTGTGCCGCCACATTGTTCAAGCCTCGGAATCAACTCTTAAAAGAGCAATTTATCTACTTACCCCGACTTCAGGAAAGGAGTGAATTCTGTCTTGTGTAGCTGTGATCCCAGCTCCCCAATCAAACGAATCCCCAAAATGGTAAGCTTGTCGAGTCAACGATCTAACCACTCTCACCCATACAAATCAAAGGACTGCTCTCATAGGCAGAAGTTCACAACTCACATAGGATTCATGTCATGTTACTTATGGTCATCCTGGTGAAATGTAAGTCTCTATTATAAATGGTGTTATATAATGAGACTAATCACTTCGTGGTTTGGTCTTATAAAAAAATCTTTCGTATAGAATACCCCGCTCACATGTCTCCACATGAATGATCAAGATCATATCATTTATAACACTTTACAACAATTGTAACATCTACAAAGCGGGTCGTACTCGTAGTATCACTAAGATAAGGTATCCAGCCTTATCCATTTACTACAGACCATTTAGGTTATCACTTAAACATGATCCACTTGTATGTCTCTACATACAAGTTTAAGCTATAGAAGATAACCTTGGATGTTAGTTTATTGGTTTGTGGGTTTAATGCTACTAAATGTCAAATAAAACATTTCATATTTTATTAAATAAATAAAATGTTTGTACAATACAATTACAAACTATAGGACCCTACGAGATTTATGGTACCAACCACAACACCTTGGACTTCAAGTTAAATAACTACCGGATGGTATATTTATCACTCGGGAAAAGTATGTTAGAAAAATACTTAAGAAGTTTTGTTTGGATAAGGCAGGCTCTAAGCGTACTCCAATTTCTACTCATGCCAAGCTCTCCCAAAACCATGATGCTGCTAATGTGGATGATAGTCTACATAGAAGTATGATTGGAAGTCTTCTTTATTTAACTACTAGTCATCCTGATATTACCTATGTAGTAGGAATTTGTGCTAAGTATCAAGGGAATCCTAAGATAAGTCATTTGACTAGTGTTAAATGAATTCTCAAGTATATCAATGGAACTATTGATTATGGTCTCTTTTATTCCTCAGATTCGAATAGAGTTCTAATTGGATATTGCAATGCTAACTGTGCTGGTAATTCAGAAGACATAAAGAGTACCTCTGGTGGATGTTTTTTTTTTTCTTGGGAAACAATCTTATATCTTAGTTCAGCAAGAAATAAAATTGTGTTTCATTATCTACTACTGAAGCTAAGTAGCTGTTGGGAGCAGTTGCACCCAACTCCTATGGATGAAATAGATGCTTCAGGAGTATAATGTTGTCCAGGATGTCATGATCTTGTTTTGTGACAATTTGAGTGCAATCAACATTTTCAAAAATTCTATTCAACATAGCAAGACTAAGCACATTGATATCAAACATCATTTCATTAGAGAACTGATTGAGTCGAATACTATATTTCTTGAACATGTGAGTGATAAACAAATCGCGGACATCTTTACTAAACCATTGAATGGTAGTCGTTTTTAATCCTTGAGAGTTGTGCTTGGGGTGTGCAAAGTTAGTTCATATCAATTAACTATTTTTATAAGAAAGCTGATTAATGTGGAAGTTTCACTCAGTTATCAGGGTTCCCAAGTGATAATTAATTTTTTCATTTATCATTAATTGCCATTATCTTTTTCTGGTGGTTTGTGTTCTCATTAGTTTTTTGAATTTTCAAACAAGTATATCTTTTTAGCGTGCCCTAATTTTTCGGTAACGATCTCTACAACTATTGTATTATTCTTTTTCTTCATGTGGTGCAGTTATCTATGGTTAACACTCGAAGTGGTGCTCACATTTCCGGTAAGAGTATGGTTAGATTAAAAGAGAAAGCTAGTCGAAAATGGTGTGTTAGTCCTAGTGTTTCTCTAATAAGGGTTGACAATGCAGATGCTAATGTTGATGAATCTTTATCCAAGCATCCTCGCGTTGAGATTTCATCTTCTATTTGTCCTTCCCTAAATACGATTAAGGAGTTTAATGATGTTTCTGGTGCTCCATTTGGTTTGCATGAAAGTGGTTCCTATGCTACGAAGCCTATCACTGTTCGACCACTTACTATGGTTTTGGTTGATGGTTCGATTATTGAGAATGTTGACTCAAATGCTTCCAAGGTATGTTCTGACTCATCTTCTTTGAATGCTATTGTTCCTCCTTTGTCTGCTCTAAATGTCTCAATGGGATCAGTTTCACTGCCTGTTGTTGATGTACCTACCTTGTCAAACATTCCTCTAATATCCCACATCTCTGGTGATTTAAATGCATGTCGATAGGGGTCGTTGCCCTATGTGGGTTCTATTGATGTGCAATCTGATTTTGGTCCTGCTACTGACATTTGTAGAAATCAAATGTTCGAGGAGTCTTCATTTCAAAGTTTGCTACCTGAAGGTCTCTTGTCTAATCTTTTTGGGGTTTCTGAAGGAATGGTTGAGGCAGTTGCTAAATATTTTCTCGAGCCTGAGAATTTTTGGGAAAATTTGTCTATGTCTGATGAAAAAGGTACGAATGATGTTCAAGATGCCATTGACATATTACTTAACCTGGGGGCCTCCTGTAAATGTTTCTCCGAGGTTTCTTATCTTGGGTCTGTCTATCTCGAGAGATAATCAGGGTGTAGTTTCATCCTCTTCTGTGGAGTCTGATGTGGGTAGCTCTGGATCTCGTTGTAGTTCCTCTGGTAAGATTGTCTCTAGTTCTTCTGATGACAACATTCCTTTTGCTCAATTGGGGAAGAAAAAAAAAGGAGGTTTATACATCAACTTCTGTTGAGTGTGGCTCATCTACTCAAACTCGATCCAAGGGATTTTCTCGTATATGTCAAAGGGGTGGTATTTTTTCTGATTCTTCTATTGAGCTTTCGAAGTCAAGTAGTGAAGATGATGTGGTTGTTGTCCAAAACAAGCCTCGAACCAGAATTGGCTAACAAAAGTTTCCTCTAAATGTCCTTGTTGTTCCAATTGACGGGATATCTTTTCATAGTGAGGATAGCGTTCAACATTGGAAGTATGTAGTGCAACGTCGTACTGCTGATGAGAAAACTCTATTTGATAAGACCAAATCTTGTTTGGAAATTATGCATCTTCTTCAACATGCTGGTCTTCTTAATACTATTTCGCACCTTGATCCTTTTTATCCTCAATTATTGAGAGAGTTTATTGTGAATTTTCCCTCTAAGTTTGATGATCTTAGCAATTCTGATTATCAAAAAGTCCACATTCGTGGCCATTGCTTCTCTATTTCTCCGGCCTTTATTAATGCATATCTTGGGCGTGAAGTGTCTCCAGCTTTAGGTGTTGCTCATCCTTCCACCGAGGAGCTCGTTACAAAATTAACTGGGGGCACTCGTTCTCAGTGGCCTGAGTTAAGTTAGTTATCTGCTTCTACGCTCAGTGTCAAATATGCCATTTTGTTTTACATTGGCATTACAAATTAGTGTCCTTCTACACACGGCTCCAATCTCTCTCCTTTTCTAGCCAATTTTTTATATCAAATTCGTACTATGTTTACATTCATCTTTGGAGTTCTTGTGTATAATCAACTTTTAAGGCATGTTGATTCCTTTGCCATCAAGCTTCCGATTAGTTTTTCGAAGCTTCTCTCTGGTATTATTTTGTCTCAATGTCCAATAATGCTTAGCCCCAATGATGCGTCTGGACCAACTACTAAGCTCCTAAATCTCAACTACAAAATCTTTCAAGGCACTCATGTTCCTGACATTATGCACAACATTCGGCCTCTCAAGGCTGATGACATTCCTCTCCCGAAGGATCTCTATGTAACACCCCACATATTTTTTTTAGTAATAATGTAGTTTCAATAACTTTATTATTTGGAATTTCAGTAATTGTTATTAGTTGGAGGGCATTTTTAGAATTTTGAACTTCAAGTGTAAGTGCGAGAATTTAATTGGGCATGAAATTATTCAAATTGGAAATTAATGGCAGGAATTAATTTTCTTTTGAAACGGAAAGCAATTTAATAGTATAAAACAGAAAGGAATTAAATGTAATTATTTTATTTCCTTTTTTGTTTTATTATCATTATTATTATTATTGTTTTTTTTATATAAAAAGTCAAACCCCCCTCATTCCTCACACACCCGCCAGCACCCCCCCCCCCTTTCAATTTCTTCTTCCTCCAACGGAGACCCTAGCCGCCGCCCAAAGCCGCCGCGTCAGTTTCTTCTTCATGAATCGATTTGGGTAAGATTTCTGCTGTTTGGGTTGTTTTCGGTTGATTCTTGAATACTCATTCTCTTTTGGCATCAATTGGTTGATATCCCTTGTGTTTCAACTTTGGATTCAAGTTTGTGAAGGTATTGAGGTGTTGTTCAGTGAAGTTGGAGTTTTTTTTAGCAAGTTTTGGTAAGTTTTATGCTTTAATGACCCTCTTGTGGATTAATTTTGGTTGTTGAGAAATTTTGGTAAAGTCATTTGGAAGTGATTTTTTTTATGAAGCTACATATGGATAATTTATTTGAGATATTGGTAGTGAAGTATGTATTTGATTCAAGCATTAATCATGTAAACCTAATTTCAAATTATGATTAGGGGGTTGATTCAAGACTTTCATTCAAGATGAAGAAGAGTTTGGTTTGCTAATTATTTGGCTTAAAATTGGAGGTTTGGAAGGTGAATTCGAATTGGACCACACCTTAGGTAAGGTTATCTGGAAATATTTTGTAATATTTCGGTGTTTGGATTTTGGCCTTAACTATTAATTTTAAAGCTTGGTTTATGTTTAGGCTTGATTAAGGATTCAAGAATTTCACAAAGCTTTAATTGCTTTTTGGTTCGACCTAATATCAAGGTAAGTAATCTTACTACTAGAACTGCCCACGGGCTAGGTATTAGATGTATGCTAGCATGATAAATGAATGTTATGATAGAATGATAGCATTATAGATTGATAGTATAACATGAACAAAGTATGTTTTGTTACGAGGTCCGAATGATTTATTTATGCACATAGATACTTGAATGCTAGTATGAGATGGTATGTGCTTTCATGGTTATATTGATCTGATGATGTTGAGGTATACATGTATGTTGTAGAATCATGATGTTAAGGTATATGTGTATGTTGTAGAGCCATGATGTTGAGGTTTATATATATGTCATAGATTCGTACAGTGATGATTATGATGTTGAGACTGTGCAAATGTCCTTACTGATTAGTTAGATACCCATTAGATTTTGTGTTTCCTTCGAAATTGACCTGTTTGTGTTCCCTATGGGATTCACCAGTTTGTATTTCCTTCAGGATTCACCAGTTTGTGTTTCCTTCGGGATTCACCAGAGGTAGTGGGCACTTAACTACGGTAGGATAGGACTTAGTCTCCTTCTTGTTTCATGTGTATATGTGTCCCATGAGGACTAGAGCAGTGTATATGTTTCCCAGAGGTGGGTATCTAGAGGACATGGATGCTTAGCCTGACCCCAGTAGTGGGGTTACTTACTGAGTATTTTATACTCATTCTTTCTCATATTGTTGTTTTAGGTAGGGCTAGAGATGCACCGACGATGGACAAGCGAAATTCGTGATCGAGCCACTGAGACTAGTTTTTACGCTTCCGCATGTTTCTCTTAACTTTTAGTTTTGATGTTTAAAACTTACTTTTAAGAATCGTTTTTCAGACTTATTTACTATCCTTTATGATTTCTGGGTACCCTACTATTGTTCTAATATTTGAATTTAATGAAAGTCTTTTGAACTTACCTTATTTAATTAGCATTTATTTCGCCATAACAAAGTGTCGTTTTGAGTTCCATGCATGCATGTATTTAGTAACAGCCTGATTTAAGTTCTAGGGGGTCGGGTCATTACACTCTAAGTATCTGAAGGGGGTCTTCTGCTTCCCACTGAGTTGCGTACTCATATTCTACAAATTTTTTTGTTGAGTCTTGTTTTCTGACCAAGGTTATTCGTGATTTGACTGATCGTCGTGCTGAAATTGATGCCTTGGTTCATCTCCTCAGTTTTTTGCTTCCTCGACATAGTGTAGATCCTCTTTCAACTAATTGATTTTCTTCTTGATAAAAAGGGGAGATAATTTTGTGGTTTTGTGGTTGATTTGTTGGTGTTGGTTTATTTTGATGTTTTGAGTTGGTTTTATGGTTGTGGATTTACTGATGTTGTTTTCTTTGCCTTGGTTGGACTATGTTGATCGTCCGGACTGTAATGTGTGTTCTCATAATGAACTGTTTGGTTTCTTCTCATTTCTACTCAAATTATTGGTTGTTTTCCATAAAAGAAAATCTTACGCCAAAAGGGGGAGTTTGTTATTGTTGTGGTTGGCAGATAATATTTTCTTTTATGTTGGATTCTTTGTCTCTATCTTTAGTTATATCTTTTCCTAATCGGTGGTGATCTGCTAGATGATTTTTTCCTTCTTTGTTGCAGCTAGTTATGGACTGTCTACCTTTCGATTAAGTGATATTTATTTGGTTTGGGGGTTTTTTAGGTCAGCTGTCTAAATCCTCTTATTTTAGATCATTCTTGTTAAAAAAAAGTTTGGTGAAGAAACTGTAGGGTTGTATGTGAATTAAATTTGTGAAATTAATTAAACAGTCTCAAAAGCAGGTTCTGAAAAAGCAGACATCGGTAGAGTTGTTAAAGACATCAGGTGAATGGTTATTCATCTGAAGGTGAAGAGAATGTGAGATCATTGTTGCATCAACAATTTTAGGGGAGCCTAATTTTGCAGACTCATTGAAGAGTGTATTGACATTTGGGGGAGCCTAACTAGCTCACTAGTAATTTAATTATGTGTAAGCTAACTTTATGTAATTTTAGTTGATATGCATGCCGTAGAACTAAACTACATACTAGTGAATTTCTTTTCACCTAGGCACAGAGCCTCCTGAACGTAGGTGTGATTACACCAAATTGGGTTAACAAATTTTTTGTGTTTTCTATCTTTCTCTTATCTCTTCTAGCTATTATTATATGTGTTTGTGACATCTTTCTTGCCTTACGACATCATTGTAATTCATCCTTCTTTATTTCAATTGGTATCAGAGTGGGTTGACTGCTTTTATTGAGTTCTCAAATGCCATTCAAGAAAAGAAACAAGGGCACGTTCTGTACTAACTCAATTTCTTAATTTGCAATTCAAAAAATTCACCTTTTTTTCTTCTTCTTTTTTTCCCAAATGTCCGTAAAGAAAATATTTTGATATTTGGAAGGGAAAAAAAAGAAAAAAATGGTTTTTTTTGAGTTAGTTCTTCATGTGCCCTTCTTCACCATCAAGACCACTGCACCTTAATTAATGGAAAAACTTGCTTGTGCTTTCGTCTCGAAAGTTTTTGCTTCTTCATTCAGCACTTAATTTTATTTTTCAGGTCTTAACTTTCCTTATTTGTTTATTTTATACATTGGTTTTTATGTTTCTTACAAACTTCATACTTTTGGTTTAAAATTGGAGTTTGCATTTCAATTGTGTTTACTATAACAATTTAGGGTAAGTTTTAGCCAATCAGAACTACATTTTTATAGCTTTACAATCAAGTACTATTTAAATATTTGAAGTCATTGAAAAGAAAAACATAAGAGTTAGGTTTTTTTTCTCTAAAAAGAGAATTAGAAAGTTAGAAGTGTCAATCGGAACAAGAATCACAAATAGACTTACAAGGAGAAGCGGGGAGGCAGCGGGCCACCTTTCGGGTGGACCTTCGACCTAACTGGAAAGGAAACATCTTGCAGAGTGTGCCCAGGTGGAAGAGAGCGTATGACGTCCAAGTGGGGAAGGAAACGTTGAGCATGTGGTTGTCGAATGGGGAAGGGAATGTCAAGTGCAAACATTGGAATGGGAAAAGGTTGAAGGAAAACGTGGAGGTTAAAAATTATCGGAACAGTTAAAAATTCTTGTAGTATAAGACAAGTTGGTCCAACCAATTTATAGACTTGTCATGAAAGACTCTTGATTTCACTGAAGCCAAATTCTTGATAATATGGCTTTAACTACATCTGACCATAATACTTGGGCTTAAGGTGACAGTGGGGAGCCACTCAGCACTTGGGAGACATTATGTGAAATGAAGACCCAAAGACCTAAAATAAATTAAAGTAAGAGAAGAGCTTCCCCCGGGGCACTAAAAAAATAAGTGCCGTAAATCTTCATCAAACGCTAAACATAGAGGACAAATAAATGGAGATAGATAATGGCCCTAGAACTATTTGTAAAACTAATTCAATTTATAAATCCAAAGTAGTATTCTTGCTTGGGTTAATAAGGGACGACTATGAGCAATTGAAGATATTAATTTGATTTGTGACAATTATCGTGATGATAAAAAATAAAAAGGATTCTATAATATAAGATAATAAAGAACAGTGAATCTTATAAATCTACCATATTTTTTTTAGTGAGGCAGAGAATATTTGTGGAAAATACTTTTCCATGACATTTTCAACCAAATATGTAACCATTTGAGAGTCATATAAGATAGACATAAACAAATGGGTAAAAGTTGAAAATGGAGAGGAATGAGAGGAGAGATAGGAGAAAACGATGACGGTATATATATAGAAGAAAGAAGAGAAGGATAAGATAGTGGGTTGTTGGTCCTATCATTCGTTTGCAAGTAGACCTATATACACAATGGCTGGTGTTGAGCCATATGTAGAAGGTAATATTTCAATGTATCTCAAAATGCACCTATCTCTATGCATCATTTTTTCATCACTCACACTAAAAAAGAATTAAAATATTTTCAAAAAAGAAATAGGAAGAATTTGTCACATGTGAAATTATGATTGGATAATTTAGTAGAATGCATAAAGATAAATGTTGTCCGAGATGCACTTAAGTGTTTTTTATATGTACATACACAAAGACGGTTATTTATTTTATTTTTTTTTAAGAAAATTATACTATTTGCAAGAAGTGTCCTTATATTTTTTTCATAACAAAATTGAAAAAATACTCATCAATTGAGTTTTTTTCCCTTTTTCCAAATATGGATATAGGAATCAAATTTTTTTATCTTGAAGCTGATGGTGCAAGTATTAAATTATACTCGTATTAGCTAATGAATCTTAAATATAGCACAACAGATTAAGAATTTGTAGTGATCCTTTTTCAACTAAAATAAAGAAAAATTGAACATAATTAGATATGAAGTGTTCTTAATAAAGAAAAATTGAACATAATTAGATATGAATGTTCTTAATTATTACATATTATTCGAAGAAATCATCCAGAATAGCATAACTTTTAATTAAAATATCCGAAACTCAATATTTTTCATTTGAACTTTCCGATTTGTTATCATAACCTCAACTTTTAAAATACTATTTAAGTGTTTAATTTTTAAAAACTAAACAATTAACACTGAAAACTTGTGATATATAGCCACTTTTAGATTGCCAATTGAAAAAATGACAAAATCTAAATTTCTTCAGCATAATGGCAAACATGCTATAGTGCATGTGGGCTCAGTTTCAATAATACTTGAATTGCCCTTGGTAATCCTGTGTTTCAAATGCAGTGTAGCCATAATTCAAACGGTGGATAACCATATTTCATACGAATTTATTGATATGACATAATTATATTTTACATGTTCAAATTACTATACTTTGATGGTCTGATTTAAATATTTGAGCATTTACTTTTTTCTATTTAGATGTTTCAAATATGGTCTAACTATATTTCACAGATAACTATATTTTCATGTGAGTTTACTAATATAATGTAATTATATTAATATTACTATATTTTCGTGATCATATTTAAATACTAAAAAGAGGTATGATCTTTGCATATGCTTCACGGGCAAAAATTAGACTAATATTGTTGCTTTCAAAAGTATTTATAAAAATATTGTTGTTTGAAAACTATTTATAAAAATATTGTATTTTTTTAAAGTTGTCGAGTCTTCAAAATTTGACCAACCTAAGTCGAATTTTGAAGATTCGACCTCCATTCTTTTTTTTTTAATTTCCATCAATTCGACCTCCATTTTTTCTATTTTTTTTTAATTTTCCATTATGTTATTATTTAGTATATTCCACTTTACATTATTTTATTATTTTTTTAAACCATCTTAACTTAACTCTAAAAAGAACAAATTAAAAAAAATATATTACATAAAAATAATAAAGTATAAACTAAAATATCTCATTTATATAAAAATAATTACAAAAATCAATATGTCCCACAAGATGGACGTCGTCGACTTCGAACTTGAGGTTGCTCTGGTTCTTCTTGATGTTCCTTTGGTACCTCTGCAGGCGCTTCAAAATATAAATATTCATTATGCTCTCCACGACCCCGACCATGTCCATGCACGTATGAAGACGAAGGACCAGCCTTTGAGTCATAATGTCCTGAACCAAATGTTGGCATCATCATCATCGGACTAACATAATCAGTTTGACTCTGTGTCTGCATCATAGGGGNAATATAAATATTCATTATGCTCTCTACGACCCCAACCATGTCCATGCACGTATGAAGACGATGGACCAGCCTCTGAGTCATAATGTCCTGAACCAAATGTCGGCATCATCATCATCGGACTAACTAATCAGTTTGGCTCTGCGTCTGCATCACAGGGGCAACTCTTCCACATTGTGGACAACCTCATCGAACTCATCCTCTTCTCAAATAGGTCCTCTATGTCTAGGAGCTGGTGGAGGAACAATAGGTATATCGTACATATAATGTATCTTCTTTATATAACACTGGTTGTCACTGCAGATAGCAAGAACCTAGTTCGGATCATTCGCAACATCACGGAGTCTATTGTTGTTCGATCTCTGTGAATTATAAAATAATTAGATAATATTTAAAATAAATTTAAATTAAAAATAATTAGATAATATTCATTCATTTACTAGATGACCCACAGTTGCTCCCCCGGACGAGTGACATAGTACCTTGTGATATTATTATACTAATGAATGTAGTCTTGAGTTACATCCCTGTCAAACAGTTCAATAGAAACCCTCATTGCAATAAACCTTGCACGATAGTGCCATCGCACTACCAAATGTGCAACTTTTTCGGACCAATCTCCAGTTCTTAAGTCAATATCATGCAGTAGGGGTTCAGTATTACAAGGCAATGGGACATCCTGCTGAAAACCGATTTGTCTCATCACCCTGTCAGAAAGATGCCAAAACATATGAGAGGACTTATCGTCCACCATATGTTTTGACCATTCGTACAGAAATTGGGCAAAGTATGCACAATAATTTTGTAGGGCTCCCAAATAACCTGAAACAAAAAGTATTATATTGGAAAACATTAAAGACAAATACAATAAAAATGTGTATAAAATAATCAATTTAGTTCAGTGTTAATGTACCTGATCAGGTTGAAGCAGATCAAACATGTATCTATACTGGCTGACTACATGTATGGCTGTCCTAGTCACACAAAATTTGTCTCTCCACCTAAAATTTTAAATTGATAATTTAGATTGTGAATTAACTAGATTAGTCATATAAAAATTAAATTGAATTAAAATAACATACCGAGAACCGTAGGCTCGTCCAGCTAACTGAGTGTATTTACATGTTGTAGCTGTGGAGTCATTGTTGGAAATTGCTTCCAAGCCCATAGTTGCAAAAGTATGAGAGACTTAGTTATCTCACGAACTTCAAGTTTTATTGCTTTGTACAGTTGTCTATACAATCATGCCAAATATGTTCCAACCCACGAATACTGTCTCGCATCATAGAGGTTAGCTAATAGTGGCAGGAACATCAAGTGAACAAAATGACTTGATTTGTCGGAAACAGACTTCCACCCATCATTTGTAGTATATATGCTCGCGCATATCTTATGATGGTTTCCTCGTCTGCATCATCTGTGAACTCACGGAATTGTGTCCCTAACCATATCAAACTTAACCTCGATCCTTTAATTTTTTCGGCAGGTAGGGTCACACCGAGGTACAGTTGACAAACTTGTGACCACTGATCATACATGACTCCGATGACTGGCTCACCGTCAACAGGTAACCCCAACAACACTTCTATGTCTTGTAGAGTGATAGTGCACTCTCCAACAGATATATGCAATATATGCGTCTCAGGCCTCCATCTCTCGACTAAGGTTATGATCAGATGTCAATCCAACTGAATAAATCCCAATCTGGCAACCCCATAGAATTCAGATGTACAGAGTAGCGGTAGTATTCGAGGGTGGAGTGGGATAGTGCACTGGACAACTACCTCTTGACGCTTGCAAGATATTTATCTAGTAGTACGATCTTGCAATACAACAGATGATTGATTAATGGACTAGTCATACAAAACATCATGATCAATAAGTCCTGGGTTTAAAGCCATGATATGAAAGAAAAAAAAATATTTATTTCTCAATTAAAAGAATAATGTACAACTTTTTAAATTGTAATAAAATAAATTAAATATACAATAAAAATATCATATACACTTAATTAAATATACATGATAAAAAAAGTATTTATTTCTTAATTAAATAATGTACAATTTAATTAAAAGAATAATGTACAACTTTATAAATTATAATAAAAAAAAGTTGAATATACAATAAAGTATCAACTACATTTAATTAAATATACATGATAAAAAAAAGTATTTATTTCTCAATTAAATAATGTACAACTTAATTAAAAGAATAATGCACAACTTTATAAATTATAATAAAAAAAGTTGAATATACAATAAATGTATCATCTACACTTAATTAAATATACATGAAAAAAAAAATATTTATTTCTCAATCTCTAACTGTCCGGAGCCCCTTTTAGTAACAAAGGACACTTCCTTCGATTATGGCCTAACTGATTACAAAATCCACATCGTTTTCGAATGATTAGTTCTGTCCAATTCATCTCTTATGATAACATGAACTTTTTGTTCTACCAAGTTTTCTCAACAACGATGGATCAACATGTAAGACGGGCATATTAGGGTGCGTGATCTAGTAATCTTCATGCGGTACAGGTAGAAATTGAGGAGAGTAATATTCAGCATGCGTTGACAATTTATAGTAGTCCTCAATAAAATCTTCGTAGTTTATGTTAAAATGTGAGCAAACTGCCATAAAATGGGAGCATGGAATGTCGAACGCTTGCCACTTGTTACATGAATAGTACCGCTCAGACTTGTTTAGCCTCAATATTTACATTTCCTCCTTCAGCATTGAGACTATGACGTCCGATCTTCACATGAAACACACCTTCATATCGATCGTATGATTGTACTTCATGTTTACTATATCTTGCAGCCCATTTATTAATTTTTTCGTGTGCGTACCTGATTTTTACTCCACTTAGTATTATAAAATATGCTTGAAACAATTGTTAATAACATATAATAATAATAATAATAATAATAATAATAATAATAATATTACTAGGTGTATTTATCTTGATGCTCCAAAGCATCCCTTATTTCTTCTTTTATTTTCTCGAAATAAATTACGCACTTGAAGAATGTTATTTGAGCAAGAGCATTTCTCGGCAACATTCGAGCTCCTTTAAGAACGCCATTTATGCACTCGGATAGATTTGTCTCTTCCACCCATATCTAACCCTCCATCATGTGCTTGAGTCCATTGCTCTATACCAATGTTGTCATAAAAACTCAGACAACTCCAATTTATTCCTTTGATCGAATTTGAAACTGACACTCGGCACGACATAATTTTTCAGTGTATTAAATTTTTTATTTTTTTATTAAAGTTGCTGATGATATCTCTTCCACCCATATCTACACGTGTTTCGAGATTGATCTGCTTAACCATATATATCCACCTAGGTAACAATTTGTAAGACTCATCTCAATCACCGATCACTTTAGCCAACGCTTTTCTTTTGTCCTCTCACACCCTATGGTAAAGAACATGATATCCAAACTTCGATTTGATGTCGGACTACAGTTATGTCACGCTTATAGATGGTTTTTCTCTTACGGCATCACAGAACTCTAGTGCAATCATTGGTGAATCCAATTGCACATGAATTTGACTCAGTTCTGAATAAAAACATGTATGTTACTCATCACACTTAATGATCTTGTACAAGCCATGCGATTTTTTCATTATTGCACGAAGTCTCCATTTACAACCTTCTTCCCAGTTCTTACACTGAATTGCCTAAATCGTCGGTGTCGATTCTACAATCTCATATGGTGCATGACATTTAATAGCAAAACATTTGACCATGTGTTGTAGCATTTCTTTATCTTGACAAATCATCTCTTTATACAACTGAGTATTGTCAACGTCCACAGGGGCTACAATTGGGTCATGTTCTCGAATGCTATCTAGTACATTCATATCCAAATCGTTGAATGTATCTAAAGGTAACTCATGTTCACGACCATCGAAATCCAGCTCTTCAAATTCATCGTCCGTTTCTGTTATAAAATTTCTATACTGATTGTTAGCCGCCATAACTTCATTATCAAATGGCGATGCAACTAACTCCAGATCAGGATCAATACATTGAGTTGGATCTTCAAACTGACTAAATGGTGCATTCAAGTTTATATCCAACCCTATCCTATTTACATTTACATACAAATGCACTAAATTCAGGAGTTGATGTTACCGTAGTATCTTTAGTCAGTTTTTGCAATATTAGTTTGCTACGAGGTAGATGATTCTTAATATGATCCTCTTCTAAGAACGTAGCATTTGTCGATACAAATACTTTATCTTCTTGGGGATCATAAAGCAATCCTCCTTTATTTTCTTTGGGGTATCCTACAAATAGGCATAATTTCGAACGTGTTTCCAATTTTTTATGATTATGTACCAAAACGTGTTCTGGACAACCCCAGATACGAAAATGACGTAAACTCGTTTTATGTCCTTTCCATAATTCATACGATGTTTCAGAAACACTATTTGAAGGAACAACGTTTAGAATATATACTGCAGTCTGTACTGCATACCCTCAAAAGGATTGAGATAACTGAGCATAACTCATCATAGACCGAACCATGTCCAACAAGGTTTGATTTTTCCTTTCTGCAACACCATTTTGTTGTGGTGTTCCAGGTGTTGTGAGTTGGGATTGAATTCCATGATCTACTAGATAGTTCTGGAATTGTAAATCCATGTACTCACCACCTCGATCAGATCGAAGTGTTTTAATTCTTTTACTTAACAAATTTTCAGTCTCAGCCTTAAATTCTTTGAACTTTTGAAGAGTTTCAGACTTATGACTGATTAAGTAAATGTAGCCATATCTAGAGTAATCATCAATAAAACTGATGAAATATTGATAACCTCCTCGAGCTGTAACATTCATCGGACCACATAGGTCTGAATGTATAAGTTCAAGAGGCTCTTTGGCACGAAGACCTTTTTCAGAAAAAGATCTTTTAGTCATTTTTCCCTCAAGACATGATTCACACGGAGGTAGAAAACTGTCTTCTAACTGATTTAGATGATTATTTTTTTTATCAATCTTTCAATCCTGTTGTTAATGTGACCAAGCCTGAGGTGTTAAAGATAGGCATTAGGAGAAATTTTCCGCTTTTTATTATGAGTTTCAGCTGTTTTAAACATCTTTATAGCTCGAAGCTCCAATGGTACGTGAATAACTGATTAAACTCTTTAGTCACGGGATCCGCCATTCGTTAACTTAATGGCACTCCACTAAAGAACGATAGCTGAACTCTCCTTACCACAGATATATTATGTGTCTATCTTAACCAATCAACAGTGCGACAACCCATCACTGATCGCTCGTAAGTACAACTCGGCCAAAAACCGTTATACCCCTATAGTTACATCTAACTCCTTAAGTACCATTAAATCCTCTAATGAACATAAGTCATAGTCCTACTATGACTATGTCCTCACTTCCAAAGAGAAGCTGTGGCCACTATGTTCAAGCCCCGAAATCAGCTCTTAAGGGAGCAATCTTTCTATTTATCCCTGTTTCGGGAAATGAGAGAATTCCATCTTGTATATTGAGTTCCCAGCTCCCAAATCAGACAAGTCCCCAAAAAGGTAAGCATGTTGAGTTGGCAATCGGACCACTCTCACCCCATCAGGATCAGGTATCCGACCTTAATCTTTATACTACAAAAGCATTAATAATTAAACACAAATGCAGAAAACCCACCACGACTTTAAAAGAAGTTCAAAAGAGAATTGAAATTTGGAATATCATAACAACCTGGCTCTAATACCAATTGAAGGAAATCGAATACGGGAATTTCCATGAGCAGCGGAAGGATCATTTCAAATTAAAATCATATATGAACTTTACAATTAAAATCATAAATAGAAACGTACGATTATACTAAATACATAAATTGCAGCATTTTATACAAAAGATCAAGGACATGAGCAACACACTTTTGTAGACTCATCTTCAAGCTCCTTGATCACGAACGCTTGATCACAACAGCACAGCAACACATGAACGCTCGTCTAACACGATCGCTACACTACACGAACACCTCGCAGTCGAACTAAGTGATCACCAAGGTCACGAACACACCAAACACCATGAACGGCCTTTACAGAACCTCGACCGTGTCGAGTTGTGTATGACACCACCAAGAAGGTTACCTTGGTATTCTGGGTGTGAGAAGCCAGAGGGTGGGCTCTGTGTGGACTTAGTTTGAGGTAGAAAACTGGAGGAACCATAGTCATGTAAACGATTGAGCAAGTGGGAGATGGAATAACCTATCGTATAGGTTGATGCCCAATCATTTAGGAAAAGCTAAGTGATCGTCTAACAAAAACTATGCGATCATTTAGCTCATCGCTTAGTTGAGTGTCTATCGCCAAAGAACACTCCATGATCGTTTAGCTAACTTCAAGCTGTCGCTTAGTAAATCCCATTTACTTGACAACTATCCGTGAGTATTTTTCGAGATTGGAAATCTCAAATCAACCTTTTTGCAAATCTTTTTCCAACATTACTAAAATTAGGAAAATATTTTTCCTTTTTACTCATGGTTACCATGAAAACCACCAATAACCTCTCACTCAATTGGTTATTAGAGAAAAAGAGATAATTATTTAATAATTAATATTATTATAAATATAAATGATAACTAACTTACCATAATANATATTATTATAAATATAAATGATAACTAACTTACCATAATATATTTATAACTTATAGTTTTAATATTTCATCTCATGAAACATATAAACCATAGCTCTTTTTCTATTCCATGGCACTTAATGTAAATCTTATTTACATTAATCCTCCATTAGATGTATCTCATACATCATACCGATCATATCATATATAATCGAATTATCTCTTGTTAATTTGAGCATTTCAAATCAACACCAAGAACTGATCCTCAACTTGAATCCACTGAACTAGTAAGGGGGCCTTATGAACCTGTAGCTCGAAGCTCCAACGGTACGTGAATAACTGACTAAACTCTATAGTCACGGGATCTACCATTCATTAACTGACAGACACTCCACTAAAGGCCGACAGTTGAACTCCCCTTACCACAGATATATTATGTGTCCATCTTAACTAACCAGCAGTGCGATAACCCTTCACAGATCGCTCATAAAACAGCTCGGCCAATAATCGTTATGCCCCTATAGTCACATCTAACTTCTTAAGTACCACTAAATCCTCTAATGAACATAAGTCATAGTCTTACTATGACTGAGTCCTCACTTCCAAAGAGAAGTTGTGGCCACTATGTTCAAGCTTCAGAATCAGCCCTTAAAGGAGCAATCTCACTACTTATCCCTGTTTCAGGAAAGAAGTGAATTTCATCTTGTATATTGAGTTCCCAGCTCCCAAATCAAACAAGTCCCCAAAAAGGTAGGCATATTGAGTTGGCAATTTAGCCACTCTCACCCATACTAATCAAAGGATTGCCCTTAATAGAAGGAGTTCACAAAACACTCAAGATTGAGGTCGTGTCACCTATGGTAATTTAGGTGAGATGTAAGTCTCTAGTATCAACAGCGTTATATACAGAATCTAGTCATCTTGTGGTCCGATCTTATACAAACTCTTTGCATATGATACCCCTGCTCGCATGTCTCCACATGAATGGTCAGGATCTACCATCTATAGTAGTTTACAACACTTACAAACCTCTACAAAGCGGGCCGTATCCGTAGTGCTACAAGGATCAAGTATCCCACCTTAATCCTTAGTGGAATGTCTGACAGTTTACAGATGGTGGATCTCGTAGCTAAAGAGTTTAGTTAGCTATTCACGGACCGTTGGAGCTTCGAGCCACAGGTCCATTAGATCCCCTGAGTAGCTTGGATAAAGTCAAGAACCAGTGTTTAGGTTAATTTGAAATGTTCAAATTGATAAGAGGAAGTTCAATTATATATGATATAATTGGCTAACTATATGAGATACATTATTTTGGAGGAAATTAGATATAAATATGATTTATATCAAGTAGATGAGAAAATACTATAGTAGATATGTGATATCAAACTATAGGATAAAAATATAATATGATTATATTTATTAATTAATTAGTTGATTAATTATAAGATAATTAATCCAAAAATTCACGTTCGGAAGTGGGTTAGTGGGGTAGCGCCGGTTATTGTAACCAATGAATTAAAATGAAAATATTTTTCATTTTGAATGGCCTCGTCGAAAAAAGATAGAAGATCGCATTGGTGAATCGTAAACGATTGTTTAAGAATTTCGAGAGCTTATGCGATAGTCGCCCTTCATCTAGACGATCGTCCACCTCGCGCCTAAACGATCGCACACTTATTTCTACACGATCACATAGCTTCTCTAAACGATCGTATAGTGTGTCGATTTTGCTAAACGATCGTATACATTTTCTTAAACGATCGTTCAGTAAAATTTACACGATCGTGTAGCTTCTCTTAAATGATAATCATTTTACTATGCGATAGCGCTTTTTCCCTCCCACTTGCTTATCGCCTACACGATCTGTGCTTCCTCCTTCCTCAACCAAATTCACCAAAGACCACACTTTGGGTTCTCACTCTAAGAATACCTGGGGCTCTTTTCTAGTGGTTTCGTCCCCACAGAGTTCGTGTTCACGGTTGTTCGTGTTGCTGCAGTTGACGCTTCCGTTAGGCGTTGGTAGATCACATGGATGGTTTTCGCTGCTTTGAGTGCTGAATTTTGAAGAACGTCTTCAACTGGTATGGCACTCTTTCCCTTGTTATTTTGTTGTTCATAGCATGCTGATAATTAGTGTTTGTTTGCATAACTATATGTTCTGAATGTATAATATGTATTTAGATCACTGTGAGATTGGAGCGATCCGAACGTGCTCATGGACTCTTCGATAAGAGATCCTTCAGTAACTACCTACACGATCGCACGGTATACGATACAAAGGCACTTGCTAAGCGATTGTTTAGGCGATAGTGCTTTGCCTCATCGTAGTCGTTTAGACGATCGTGTAAGGCTGACATTGTGCGGAGCGCATTAGACAATCGCATACCTTCATCGCTTAACAAAAGGTACACGATCGTTTAGCTCTGGGAGTGTTGGTAAACGATAAAGAAAATTGTCTTTTCTTTCGTGTAGATGATTACGGGGAGTTTGGTGCACGATGGTTGGAGACGCGTTGCTTCACCCGGACGGTTCAAGACCCAATTCGCCTGTTTGAACCGGAGACTCCTTATTTTGTAATAGTTAGCTTTATTTTTGTGGATTTGAGATAATTTTACCCGGTTCATCAACATTTGTTTATTATACATGTGATGTATGGTATTTATATGGCAAAGTGTTTGACATATAGTTTAAAAGCCCACCTTAGGTTGTGAAATTATTCATGCATCATGTATTCTAAATGTTATAATCTAGCATGAAGAAATTACGTGAAAGCATGCGCATGCATCATGAAATATAAGAGTTATCTTTTGCATGCAGTGAGCATTATTATGCATCATCCTTTTATCATAAGTGTTATAGTCTAAGGGTGAATGGAAGCATGTTGTTCTTGTTTCGTTGCTTTTTTTGTATAAGCGTTATATAAAAGAAGTAGCAATGAATGAAAAATGCATTGAGCATGACATTTAGGCTGTTTATAATCGTTATGAATGCCTTGCATGTGTTAGCTTTGCATTGTGGTTTTGATTATTTCCATTTATAAGTTTTACAAAGGAAATTAAAACTAAAATCAATAAGAAATAGTTGCATGCGAACTTAGGGTGAACTCAAGTTTTTAAAAATGGTTTTAAAATTGGATTGAGATAGATCTAAGTTCAAATGGTTCTTAAGAGTTTAGTAACCTCGATTAATATTTTAAAGTCGGTTTAATATGATTAAATTGATTGACATAAAAGATTAAATTTGTTTTAAATCTATCTATAAGGAACCTTTTATCTAAGGCAGGTTCTGTCTAGGCTGGGGTTCTTAAGCTGATGGAAACGGAACACCCCTACCTAGGAACCTACCTGGAAAGGTGAATTAGATAGATTTTCTACAAGCATGCGAAAATTGGTCAAAGACTCCATTAAAGAGTTTAATGGATGATGAACAAAAGTTGTTTAACTATCCAAGGTTATAAAATACTCAGTGGGAGGAAGAGGTGTATCTGATATGTTTATGATTCCACCCACATTTCTCCCTGAATGTTCACACCGTAAGATTTATGCTTGTCCTTGTGGTGCCCTAGGAGCATCCTCCTTCGGATGGTGTTTGCATGAGTTAATATCAAGGTGGATAGAGAGAGTATTTATAGTAAGTGGGTGAAGGGTGTGTGTCAACATGTCCTATGGTCTCTGTCATTGGTTCACACCGTAAGATCATTCTGTACTCCTTCGTGGCACCCTAGGAGCGTCCCCGTTCGAATGAGTTTTGTGCAGTTGGTCAAAATCAAGGTGAACTCCAGAAATGGATAAGGTCGCTTTAGGTTTTTCCCCAATCAGATTTTTTCCTTCGGATTGGCTGCTTGAGGCAGATCTCTAGGGCCTAGAATGGCGGGTCACACACTTACGAGAGATTGTTAAGTAAGTTAATGATCTCTTAACCAAATCAATGATGACTAGTAGTTATAGGAGCAAGAGTTGTTCTGGTATTAATGACTAGTTGAGAACTTCTCAATTCAGATGAGGGATAATTGACCTCCCTTCGGCGGCTTTTGTCCTAAACCTTTGAAGCGTCATTGCAAAACTAGATGTCACATGGGGTTCATATAAGTTTTGCTAAATCCTTACTGGATGTTGTTTGTTTTACAAAGGGTATTTGCTTAAAACATAACGTAGGTCAATGTGTTTTTCTTTTCAGCAACTCTTAGTATTTCCGTAGTGCCTTTCATATGACCGAATACATGCAGTGGAAAGAATCGTGTGAAATGTATTTCGTGGCAAACGACCTCGAATTTTTCATGGTTGAGGACTGTCCTCAAGTCCCGACCCTTGATGCACCGCGAAGTGCTCGCAATGCATATGAGGTGTGGATGAAGGCTAATTCATTGGGCCGACTTCACATTTTGGCTAACATACCTGATGTTTTGGCCAAAAGGGTTGAGAACATGGTCATTGCACGCGAGATCATGGACTCATTGCAAGAAGTGTTTGAACGTCAGTTCTTACTTTTTGAGCACAAAGGGATGGATGACAAAACCAGTAGTGTCAGTTATTCTGACACTGATCCAACTACTCTTCAAAAGAGGAGGAAAGACAGTAAATCTGATTTATTGGTCTTGGAAACGTGTTTGTAGAGAATGATGATCCTGCTTGGATCCTTGATTCGGGTGCTACCAGCCATGCCAGTTTCTCTTATCAAATATTCAATTCCTGGCAAACGTTGCCACAATGAGAGATGACTCTACAAGTCGGTACTGGTGAGGTTGTTTCAGCTGTTGCTCTAGGTAGGTTGAAGTTATTTGTTGACAAGAAACTTTATCTGTTACTAGATAATGTTTTCATTTTTCCTCATATTAAGAGGAACTTAATCTCAGTTTCTTGTCTCATTGAACAAGGATATTCAGTCTCTTTTTTTAAGAATAAAGTGTTTATTTTCAAGAATGGAATGGAGATTAGTTATGGTTCAATGGAAAGTAACTTATATGTACTAAGACCGTTAGTCATAAAAGCCTTGTTTGATACTGAAATGTTCAATACGGCAACAACAACTAAAAGACCAAATGTTTCTCCTAAGGAAAACGCCCATCTTTGGCATCTAATATTAGGTCACATCAACCTCAATAGGATTGAGAAGTTGGTGAAAATTGGACTTCTAAAGAGTTTAGAAGAAAACTCCTTGTTGGTATGTGAATCATGCCTCGAAGGCAAGATAACCAAATGACATTTTACTGGAAAAGGTTACAAAGCCAAGGAGCCTTAGAGCTTATACATTCAGACCTCTGTGGTCCGATGAATGTTAGAGCTCGGGATGAGTATGAATATTTAAACTCTTTCATAGATGATTCTTCAAGATACGGGTATCTCTAACTAATGCAACATAAGTCTGAAGCCCTTGACAAGTTCAAGGAGTATAAGGCTAAATTTGAAAACTTGTTAGGTAAGAAGATAAAAATACTACGATCTGATTGTGGTGGAGTGTATATGGACCTCCAATTCCATAACTATATGATAAAACATGGGATTGCGTCCCGACTCTCGACCCCTGGTACATGATGACATGTAGAAATGCATGTCATCATCTTAGGCCTTTTACTTAGAATTATGAAGGTTGTTAAGTAGAATATGTGACAATTATGTTAGAAATTCATGAGAAAATGAGCATGCATCGTTCAGCATGATGAATCTCACCTAACCCGTTATTATGCGTTCAATGTTCTATTTTTGTAGCTAACGCAGGAAGTGGACGCAAACGCGAAAATTGGACCACCGCATGCGAAGGAACTCTCCATCGCAAAAGCGAACGCGTTCGATCAACACATGGATGTTGCGATAATCAGCTGCATGTGTCCATCACATGGGAGTTGCGCTCGTCAAGTGATTGCGATCATTGTGTAGATTTGTGGTATTAAGTAAACGCATCAATGCATCTACCTTGGGAAAAGCAAAAGATGATGTTGACATTTCACCTACCACGTCGTTAGCAACACAGATTCAGAAAGGACTAAACGTGTCGAATGTCAGAATCAGAGCAGTCCATTAATGCTGTTGGCGATTCAAGGTCTATATAAAGAAGCCGATGAGCACAATCTCAAGTGGTCTGGGGATTACCCCTACAACCCAGGGTTTTCCCTGCGATCCAGACAAATACGTGAGAAGACGCTTAAGAGTTCTTCACATCCTTCATCCATTCCGAGTGACGACCGGAGCCTTCGACCGGAGCTAGATCTCGAGAGAGTCTGCTCCATCATCCATCCATGACACCACCGGCATCCTTGACGCGCATCCGCTGGAAACAAGTCCTTGCTTCCAGCCGATCATTTCATTTTCCCTTATTTTCTTATATTGTATTGTATATATTTTGTGATTAAAGAATTTATACATTTTATGTTGAATACATTTCTATGTTTCCTTCGATTCCATCTCCATCTTCTCTACTTAGCATCTTTAACTTTCATTGCATCACTTAGTGAGATTGCTAGAGTATCGCATACTTAGTCATGTGGATTAGGGATATAAAGCATGTAGCAAACCACCGAGAGGTGTGCGTTGCGTGAGTGTATGAGTAAACCTTATTTGCTTAGTGTGAAGCTGTAGCAACGCTTGTCTATAAGCGGAAGCAATGCTTGTCTATGAGTAAAGTCAGCAACAACCAACTGCCCGGGAGGGTAAGTGGTTGGTCACATTTAAGCAATGTAAATCATTGTTCACTAGAGATAGGAATAATCTTATGTCAGCAAAGTTCATGTGATTACCTTGTCTATGAGCGCATCATTCATCATTTAGGCATACTTGAAAGAGTAGTTTAAAACTCAAATCTAAGATTCGAGAGAGCAGATTGGAACGCATAGGCAAGAATGGGGAACTTAGAGATAAGCTCCGTTTTCTATCACACAATGTATGCACCCTACGGATAGAATATTGCATGCATCCAGGAAGTAGGATAAGGTGGTATGCGGCTATCATGCTCATGTGGCGAGAGTTCTTGAGGGTTTAGGCAGGCATAGGCTTCCCGACACTATCGCAGGTACACCGCATACGTCTTAGAGTTAGGCTCAAGTGTGTGTAGCATGATTGCATGCCTTGTATTGACTAAGGTTGCCCTTGCGGTTACTCTTAAGGGTTGCAATGAAGACATATCCACATTTTATCTATTTTTCCACTCATTTGTTTCATGTTAAGAGTTGTCGTGTATCTACCTCTCATTCATATTCTCATTGCATTGTTTGTTAGTTAGGAGTAGGAGTAGTGTTAGNCATTTGTTTCATGTTAAGAGTTGTCGTGTATCTACCTCTCATTCATATTCTCATTGCATTGTTTGTTAGTTAGGAGTAGGAGTAGTGTTAGAATAGAAATCTCCCCATCCATTCTTTTATTCAACCGCCGCATGCACATTACTGCATTCACCCAACTACAAGTCCCTAAGTTAAACCTCGGATCACCCGAGAAACTTGCGTTCATGTTATACTTGGCGTGAGCGCAAGAAAACTTGTGACAGGACGCATGGTCATCGCATACAATTATTAACGCATAGTCATTCCAACGCATGAGCATCGACGCATGACTATCAACGCATACCTTAAGAACATGCATCGCATATTGCGTCCAAGCGATTTTAGTTGTCAAGTAAATTGACATCTAATTTCCCATCATCAAGTTTTTGTGTTTAGTTTTTGAGAATGCGTTCGTTCAAAACACTTCAAAAATTTGCGATGACTTATTCAAATGCGGCGTTGAACTTGGTTACGCCCTTCGTTTTGGCTTACCCCCACATGTGTCATGCGGGCATCCAACTTCGGTTGCGTTCCATATTCAACTCAACTCTTGTCTCGCTTGTTGTGGCTTGTGCCGAACAGAGGAGTTATGCGTTGATCCTGGCAACTTACCTTCGTTTTGACTTGCCTCCACGTGTGTCATACGGACATCCAACTACGGGTAAGTGCCTTTAACAACTTAACTCTTATCAACATGGGTTTTCCTATTTCGTTGACAGTGGAGTTATTATTCTAAAAAAGTGAAGTTCTCTTCGCTTTTTTTTTTCAAATGATTGCAATGCAATAAATGCAATTCTCCGAGACCGCTGCTACCCCCAAACTTAGAGGTTGGTAGCGTTCTCACCGCAAAGCTAAAAACAAAATCAACAGGAATGTGGTAACAAATGTTTGAGCAAAGGTTTACACAAAATAAAACTTAAGACTTTCAAAATTTGAAGAAGCTATTAAAAGTAAGGAATGATTAATTAGAAGATGCGGTGAATTATAGTACCATCATAGAAACACCACAAAGCAATGCAATTGGGAAAGAAAGAATTTCAAAAGGATAATGCATAAAGGATAACAAGAAAAGAACCTTAGACGGAATAATGCATGCGATCATGCGCTGGAATCCACACGATTGAAGCCATACGTTGAAGGATGAAAGGAATTCTTTCGTTGAACTGCACACCGAGGAGACTTATTGTCGCACCTACAAGAGAAAACGCACCACAACCAAGGAAGCAGCCATATATCATCCAAAATAAAAATAACTTAAACTAAGAAAGTAAGTTAAAGATAGAGTAGAAGACGTCCCTGAAAAAAATAGGAGTGTTGTCACCGCGAGGAGTCTTCCATGCAAGAGATGGCTCTTAACTGCTCGGGTCAAGGACTTGCCCTGACCATTGAAACTTCCGGCAATTGTTGGGCGCATGTTGGCCACCATGTGCTTAGAACTACCTTTAGCTCTTTTGCAACTGATTGCCTTTCTACCTTGGGGTCAATACTGGCTTTCGATGCATCACCTACACTTCAATATTGTTTGCAACCTGGTCGCACAAGCTGCAATACTCCCAAGATAAAAAGGTTGCCTACAGAGACACAAAACTCAATAAACAATTAGCTACCAAGTCCCCAGCAACGATGCCAAAAACTTGGTGACGGAAAATTAGATGTCAATTACTCAACAACTAAAATCCCTTGGACGCAATATGCGATGCATGTTCTTAAAGTATGCATTGATTGTCATGCGTCGATGGTCATGCGCTGGAATTATTATGCGTTAATAAATGTATGTGATGACCATGCGTCCTGTCACAAGTTTTCTTGCTCTCACACCAAGTATAACTCGAACGCAAGTTTCTCGGGTGATTCGAGGTCGAACACAGGGACTTGTAGCTGGGTGAATGCGGTAATGTGCATGCGGCAGTTTGAATAAAAAAATGATGGAGGGTTTTCTACACTAACACTATTCCTACTCCTAGCTAACAGACAACACAATGAGAATATAAATGACAGGTAGAGACACGACAACTCTTGACATGAAACAGATGAATGGGAAAAATAGATAAAATGTGGAGATTTCTTCATTGCAACCCTTAAGAGTGACTGCAAGGGGAACCTTAGTCAACGCAAGCCATGCAATCATGCTACACATACTTAAGCCTAACTCTAAGACGTATACGATGTATCTGCGATAGTGTCGGGAAACCTATGCCTACCAAAACTTCCATAACCCGCTCACAAGCTCTCGCTGCATGAGCGTGGTAGCCGCATACCACCTTATCCTATTTCCTGGACGCATGCAATATCCTATCCGTAGGGTGCATATGCTGTGTGATAGCAAACGAAGCTTATCTCTAAGTTCCTCATTCTTGCCTATGCGTTCCAATCCGCTCTCTCGAGTCTTAGATTTGGGTTTTAGACTACTCTCTTAAGTATGCCTAAATGATGAATGATGCACTCATAGACAAGGTAACCGCATGAACTTTGCTGACTTACATTGCTTAATACGACCAACCACTTACCCTCCCGGGTAGTTGGTTGTTGCTGACTTTACTCATAGACAAGCATTGCGTTGGCCTACAAACAAGCATTGCCACAGCTTGACACTAAGCAAATAAGGTTTACTCACACACTCACGCAACGCACACCTCTCGGTGGTTTACTACATGTTTCATATCCCTAATCCACATGACTAAGTATACGATACTCAAGCAATCTCACTAAGTGATGCAATGAAAGTTAGAGATGCTAAGTAAAGAAGATGGAGATGGAATCGAAAGAAATATAGAAATGCATCGAAAATAAAATGTATTAATTCCTTAATCACAAAATTTCATACAATACAATATAGGAAAAGAAAGGAAAATGAAATGATCGGCTGGAAGCAAAGAATTGCTTCCAACAGATGTGCGTCAAGGCTGCTGGTGGTGCTATGGATGGGCAGTGGAGCTGACTCTCTCGAGATCTAGCTTCGGTTGAAGGCTCTGGTTGTCACTCGGAATGGATGAAGGAGGTGAAGAACTCTCAAGCTTCTTCACACGCATTTGTCTGGATCGCAGGGAAAACCCTAGGTTGCAGAGGTAATCCCCTGACCACCTGAGAACATTAATGGACTGCTCTTATTCAGACATTCGTGGCACTTTAGTCCTTTCTGAATCTCTTCTGCTAACGGCGTGGTAGGTGAGATGTCAACATCATCTTTTGATTTTCCCAAGGTAGATGCGTTGATGCATTCATTCCACCAACCTTGTGTTGATCCCTTTATCATGTGTTATCGTGTAGCCACAATCATTCGGTGACCGCATTTACTTAATACCACAACTCTACACGATGACTGCAATCGCTTGACGCATGCAACTCTCATGCGATGGACGTATACGGCTGATTACCGCAACATCTATTCGTTGATCAAATACGTTCGCCTTTGCTATGGAGGCTTTCTCCGCATGCGGTAGTCCGGATTTCGCGTTTGCGTCCACTTCCTGCGTTAGCTACAAAAATAGACAATTGAATGAAGAATGGTGTATTAGAAAGGAGAAACAAAACCTTGTTAGACATGGTTCATTCTATGATGAATTATGTTCATCTTCTAGACTCGTTTTGGGGTTTTGCAGTGGAGACTGCATGCTATATCCTGAACAACATTCCCTCGAAAAATGTTTCTGAAACACCTTTTGAGTTGTGAAGAGGCCGTAAAGGTAGTTTACACCACTTCAGGATTTGGGGCTATCCGACACATGTACTTCTAAATAATCCAAAGAAGTTGAAACCGCGTTCAAAGGTTTGCCTCTTTGTAAGCTACCCCAAAGAAACAAAAGGTGAATACTTCTATGATCCGAGTGAGAACAAAGTGTTTGTTTCTACAAATGCTATCTTTTTGGAAGAAGACCACATCCGGGATCATAAGCCACGGAGTAAGCTCATTTTGCGTGAGATTTCTAGTGAGACTGAGACTACTAAAAGTTCAACAAGAGTTGTTGAACAGGTCGACAGATCAACAAGAGTTGTTGAGGTCGGCACATCTAGTCAACCAGCTCAAGAGTTGAGACTGCCTCGACATAGTGGGAGGGTTATGAACCCATCGAATCGCTAAATGGGTTTGACTAAAGCGCAAAACATCATTTCGAATGATAGGGTCGAGGATCCGTTGTCTTTTAAGAAAGCAATGGAGGATGTTGACAAGGATGAATGGGTTAAGGCCATGAATCAGAAAATGGAGTATATGTACTTCAATAACGTCTGGGAGTTTGTTGATCCGCCTGATGGGGTAAGACCTATTGGGTGTAAGTGGATCTATAACCGATTGACTATGAGGAAACTTTCTCACCTATTGTCATGCTCAAGTCTATCAGAATACTTCTGTCTATAGCCACATTTATGATTATGAAATATGGCAAATGGACGTCAAGATTGCCTTTTTTAATGGTAATCTTGAGGAAACCATCTATATGACTCAACCAGAGGGGTTCATAGTTCCAAAAAAAGAGCAAAAAGTTTGCAAGCTTAATAGGTCCATTTATGGACTGAAACAAGCATCTAGATCATGGAACATTAGATTTGACACTGTCGTCAAGTCGTTTGGCTTTGATCAGAATGTTGATGAGCCTTGTGTTTACAAGAAGATCATCAACAGCTCAGTAGCTTTTCTGGAACTGTATGTGGTGAAAGATTTGGGTGAGGCATAGTACGGTCTAGGGATCCAGATATTTCGGGATCGTAAGAAGAAACGGTTAGCCCTGTCTTAGGCATCATACATCGATCAAATATTGATCAAGTACAGGATGCAGGATTCCAAAAGGGGTTTATTACCCTTCAGGCATGGAATCATTTTGTCTAAGGATCAATGTCCAAAGACACCTTAAGAGGTTGAGGAGATGGGACGAATTCCCTATACTTCAGCTGTAGGAAGATTAATGTATGCAATGTTGTGTACCAGACCCTACATTTTCTATGCAGTAGGGATTGTCGGTCGATATCAGTCCAATCCAGGATTTGATCACTGGACCGCGGTCAAGACGATCCTCAAGTATCTTTGTAGAACGAGGGAATACATGGTCGTGTATGGAGATAAGGATCTGATCCTTATAAGATACACGGATTCTGATTTCAGACCAATAGAGATTCTCGCAAATCAACATCGAGGTCAGTTTTCACTCTGAATGGAGGGGCTATAGTGTGGCGAAGCATCAAGCATGGATGCATCGCGGACTCCACTATGCAAGTTCAATACGTAGTCGCTTGTGAAGCAGCTAAGGAAGCTGTTTGGCTAAGGAAATTCCTTTCAGATTTGGAAGTTGTTCCAAATATGGATTTGCCTATTACTTTGTATTGTGATAACAGCAGGGCTGTGGTAAGTTCAAAGGAGCCTCAAAGTCATCATCAGGGTAAGCATATAGAGCGAAAATACCACTTGATCGGGAAGATTGTGCATCGCGGTAATGTGATAGTCACGAAGATCGCGTTGGAGCATAACGTTGCTGATCCCTTTACAAAGGCTCTCAAGGCTAAAGTGTTCGAGGGTTACTTGGAGAGTCTGGGTCTGTGGGACATGTGGCACCTTGTCTAGGGCAAATGGGAGATGATACTGGGGTATGCCCTAGTTTATTGTATATTGTACATGTTTTATATTGTATTGTACATTAGTCTCCCGAGGCATTAGGACAAGTGGAAGATTATTGGGATTGGTGTCCTAATTCTCCCGGAGTCTCATTGTTTGTAATTATACGCATTGTTTATGAATAAAATAATTTTTATTTCATTTTGTCATTTACTCATATCTAATAAACAAAACTCCATGGTTATCTTATGTAAACTTAAGCATGTATATGAGACATACGAGTGGATCATGCCTAAGTGATAATCTAAATAGGTCTGTAGTATAGGGATTACGGTGTGATACCTGATCCTAGAGACACTACGGATACGACCCGTTTTATAGAGGTTTGTAAGTGTTGTAAACTACTACAAATGGTAGCTCCTGACCATTCATGTGGAGACATGTGAGCGGGGGTGTCTGTACAAAGAGTTTGTATAAGGTCGGACCACGAGATAACTAGACTCTGTATATAACATCGTTGATACTAGAGACTTACATCTCACCTAAATGACCATAGGTGACACGACCTCAATTCTAAGTGTTTTAGAAACTCCTGCCTTTGAGGGCAGTCCTTTGATTAGTATGGGTGAGAGTGGCCAGATTGCCAACTTAACATGTCTACCTTTTTGAAGACTTGTCTGATCTAGGAGCTAGGAACTCACTTACACAAGATGGAATTCACTCCTTCCCCGAAACAGGGGTAAGTAGAAAGATTGTTCCCTTAAGGACTGATTCTGGGGCTTGAACATAGTAGCCACAGCTTCTCTTTGGAAGAGAGAACTTAGTCATAGTAGGACTATGACTTATATTCATTAGAGGATTCAAGTAGAAAGATTGTTCCCTTAAGGACTGATTCTGGGGCTTGAACATAGTAGCCACAGCTTCTCTTTGGAAGAGAGAACTCAGTCATAGTAGGACTATGACTTATATTCATTAGAGGATTCAGTGGTACTTAAGGAGTTAGATGTAACTATAGGGGCATAACGGTTATTGGCCAAGCTGTACTTACAAGCGATCTGTGAAGGATTTTCGCATTGTTGATTGGTTAAGATGGACACATAATATATTTATAGTAAGGAGAGTTCAGTTGTCGGTCTTTAGTGGAGTGCCTGACAGTTAACGAATGGTGGATCCCGTGACTAAAGAGTTTAGTCAGTTATTCACGTATCATTGGAACTTCGAGCTACAGGTCTATAAGGTCCCCTTGGTAGCTCAATGGATTCAAGTTGAGGATCAGTTCTTGGTGTTTATTTGAAATGTTCAAATTGACAAGAGGTAATTCGATTATATATGATATAATCAGTATGGTATATGAGATACATCGAGTGGAGGATTAATGAAAATGAGATTTACATTAAGTGCCATGGAATAGAAAAAGAGTTATGGTTTATATGTTTCATGACATGAAATATTGAAACTATAGGTTATAAATATATTACGATGAGTTAGTTATCATTTATATTTATAATAATATTAATTATTGGATAATTATCTCTTTTTCTCTAATAACCAATTGAGTATGAGGTTATTGGTGGTTTCATGGTAATTGTGAGATAAAAGAAAAAATGTTTTCCTATTTAAAAAAAAAAAAAAAAAAAAAAAAGAGTTTCCAATCTCTGAAAGTTCTAACGCATAGTTGTCAAGTAAATCAGATTTACTAAGCGACAGCTTGAGTTAGCTAAACGATCGTGAAGTGTTCTTACACGACAGACACTCAGCTAGACGATGAGCTAAATGATCCCATAGCTTTTGCTAGATGATCGCATAGCTTTTCCTAAACGATTGGGTATCGACCTATACGATAGGTTATTCCATCTCCCACTTGCTCAATCGTTTACACAATTGTGGTTCCTCGTTTTCTATCTCAAACCAAGTCCACACAGAGCTCACCCTCTGGATTCTCACACCGAGAATACCAAGATAACCTTCTTGGTGGTTTCATACTCAACTCGACACTGTCGAGGTTCTGTGAAGGCCGTTCGTGACCTTGGCGATCGATTAGTTCAAGTACGCGGTATTCGTGCAGTGTAGGGTCGTGTTGGATGAACGTTCGTGTATTGCTGTGTTGCTGTGATCGAGCATTCGTGATTAAGGAACATGAAGATGAGTCTGCAAAGGTTTGTTAATTCTTCCCTTGATCTGTTGTAAAGCATGCTGTAATTTCTGTTTTATGCATAACCGCATGTTTCCGTTTATGATTGTAATTTCAAAGTTCATATACGATTGAAATTTGAAAAGATCCTTCCGTTGTTCATGGAAATCCTCGTGTTCAATTTCCTTCAGTTGTACTCCCCCCACTGTAGATATATTATGTGTCCATTTGATATAACCGTCATCAATAAGTTGATCCTTCACAGGTTGTTCGTAACCTCAACTAGATGAAATATCGAAATACCCTTGAGTTACATCTTTTATCCTTAAGTACTACTGTCTCTCTAATGAACAATTGATTTAGGATCATAATCACTAAATCCATTCCCTCTCAGGCCAACGAGATGATAGGGCCCTTTGTTCAAGACTTGAGATTAGCCCTTAAGGGAACAATCTTTCTACTATCCCTAAAAGGGTAGAAGTGAATTTGATCTTGCAAATTATATGTCCCCAGCCATCTACCTAGTTTTATCTCTGAAATGGGAGGCATATTGAGCAACGATGTTGAGCTTACCCTCACCTATGCAGATCAAGGGACAATCGCGAATAAACAGGAGTTTATAGATAGCTCAGGATTCAGATCAAGTTATCTAGGTCATCAAAAAGTGAAATTAATCAGTGTTAACCGTAAATGGTATTAATACCAAATGGTGTTAATACCAGTGATTATTTCGTGGTCAGTCTTATACAATCTCATCGTGTAGAACACCCCACTCACATATCTCTACATGAACGAACTGATCACATTGTTTATGATACTTTACAACATTTGTAACAATCATAAAGCAATTCGTATTCAATAGTCTCTCCAGAAATAGATACTCAAACTAATCCAAGTACTATAGACAGTTTAGGCTATTTTACTCGAACTTGATCTAGTTTATGACGCCACATAAAGTCCAAGTATTCATGACAATAGCCAAGGGTTCGTAGTTTGTTGGATTTAGAGTTATTAAACAATCAACAACACTTATTTTAATAAACTTCATATATGTTTATTGTTTACAAAACTACGGTTTTAAGACATACAACTCAACAATAATAATTATATTTTAGTGTCATATTAAAACCTATAAATTTGCATCTAATGATGTTGATCAAATATAACAATTATATTTATCTAAGTAATATCATGCTCAATGCAAGGTTCATTTTCATTGGAAAAATATAACACTTATATTTATCATCCATGAAAACTAAACATACATATTCATCATTCCACCATACGTTGTAACATTTATAATATTGTATGATGCATAAACATGCATAATGAAACATACGTCAAAATAATATAACACTTATATTATTATGCATGAACATGCTAATAAAATTATGCAATTATAAATAATATAACACTTATATTAAATATGATGCATGAAAATGTTTATCCTAAGGTGAGATTTTTAAATCTATATGACATACATCATGCAATATAAATTCATCCATTAATTTATACATACATCAAATGCATAATAAATTAGATAACAAATATTGAACCAAATTTTGACACCCTAAAAAATTAATTAAATTAATATAATTAATTTATATTAGTCTAATTAATAAAAATAAATGAAATTACAAAAAACAAAGGAAATCTGTTGCAAAAACTAGAGAGGGAACTCAAACTCACGACCGTCAAACTCCTCACACGTGCCTGTGAAGCTCGAAGCGTTGCAATGCTGGGGGGGTAGCGTCACAACACTATGAATATCTTTCACCTCGCCTCGCCTTGCAGTGTCGCAATGCTTCGATAGCAGCGTCGCGATGTTGCAGTCCAGAAACCTGCTTTTTGCAATGTTTTGTTTCGAACTCGGACAAAAAACTTTCATTTTTCGCCGATCTCTTCAGCAACTTTTTCTCCTCGATTGACATGGGCTTATGGACTCGATAGCAAAATTTAAATGCCCAAAAAACAACGAGCCCTTACATTTTAATCACATTAAAACATAAAGCTAAGTGCAAAAAAAAATGTAAACATCCAATATTGCAAACCTCGCATTCAAAATGCAAATTAAAACCCACCTTTCTACACTGATTTTTGTTTCAAAAATACGTAAAATAAAAATGCAAGTATTGGCTCTAATACCATTTTAAGAGAATCGAATTCCCGCAAAAGCTGAGATCACCTTGCATTTTATTTTTCCATTTAATAGAAACAAAATCACAGTAGCCACACAAGAACAATAGAGGATGAACATCATATTCAGCATGTTGTAGAAGATGGAGAAAAGGGAAAAAGGACCTCACCTTTTTTGAATCCCAATCTTCTCATTCTCTTGCTTATCTCATGAACTTCAACGATTTAGTACACCACTGTAAGAATGATCTTATTATTCTCTAGGACTCCAAGAGTTAGATGAGTGGTCTCTAACACTTGGAAGAGGAAAAGGTAGAGAGAATTTGTTAAGAGAGAGTAGAAAGGAATTTGGTGGAGGCTAGAGTTTTTCTTTTTCACAATGAAATCCTAACCCTAAATGGGCTACAAGGATATTTATATGGAGAAGGGTTAACCCCTTCTCCAAATATTTCATTTTCTACCATTAATGCTAATTAATTAAATAACTCTTATTTAATTAATTGGCATACTAATTAAATAACCATACACTAAATCCTATTAAATATATAGTTAATTAATTAACATATAAACATCACATATTTATATGTATCCACCTCTCTAATATTATAATTAATTAATTATTCATGAATATAATTCACATGAATTTAATGTTTTAATCTTATTCAAATATTTTTCTCTTGAATAATTTGGATTATAGTTCACATCTATAATTAACCATTATATATTAATCTCATTAATATAAAATTCCTTCAATTGATTTGTACAATTCAAATCACTCCTCATTACTATCTTTTAGTGAGCTACCAAGGGGACTGACCTACAAATTAGAAGCTTCAATGATATGAGATTGACTAATTAAACTATTTAATTAAATTAATCAATATTCATTAACTACCGGTCACTCCATTAAAGACCGATAACTGCACTCTTCGCACTGCTAATATATTCATGTGTCCATGGATATAACCAATCAATCGTGAGTCGACCCTTCACAAATCGCTCATAACTACAACTAAGTCAAATTAATCGTTTTAAATTACATTAAATAACCTTGGATTTTAGTTTATTGGTAATCAATGTAGTCTTAATGTTAATAAAATAACTCTTATTTTATTAAATATATGATTTGTATTTACAAACTACAAGATACATGAGATTTATGACACTAAATCCAATAGTTATTTATTTAATCACATTTCTCAAAGTTTTTGGACCGTGAGATGTTTTGAACAATGAACATACTTACTCTTATCATTAGATTTTTTACATATAGTTCTTGCAAGAAGTGTTACAGAAGTTTTTTTGCTATAGGTTGGGTACACACAGTCACTTATTCCATTTGCAAATGATACTCCTGTTAACTCATATATTCAATTGATATCTGGTCTTATAGAAAAAAGAGAAAATTTTGAAGGAAAAAAAAAAAGAACTGTCATGAACAGTATGGATTTTTCCTCTTCCTCCCTGTTTGTATTGGGAGATTGAGAATTTATTTTCTTGGCTTGTAGGGAGGGGTTAACTTTGCATTGATGATGTCATAAATGGAAGGAGGTTACCCTGCTGACTATAATACAATAATGAAAATTTGTTATTATACATTTCCATTCCTTGTCCATGTTGCTTGTTTTTATGGCCTTTGATTTCTAAACTTTGGAATATATTTGTAATGGTTCCAGTCTAATACAGGGTGCTCGAGTTGGAGTTTTAAGGTTGTCTTTAAGCTTGTCTTTCTCATCCTTACCTTTCTTATCATAATAGGGTACCGGTGATTTGGATGATACTTGTTTATCTTCAGAAGCTAGGGCTTTGAATTGGACATATTGTAAGTAAATTCTTAAGATGAATCTATAATCTCTTTACACAGAGTGAAGCTTTAGCTTTGTTTGTCCAATTCTCTGTAACTCTCTTCCTTTTTTCTTTGTGAATCGAAAGTTCTTAAAGATTTTGTTTCTGCAACTGTTTGGATTGTTTACTTCTTCAAAATTGGAAGTTCTTTAGCTTTGTTTGTCCAATTCTCTTCTTCTTTTCTTTGTTTGGCTACTTTTATTTTCTATAGAAGATACATGTTCTACTTTCTACAGTACAATGGACTGTTTACTTCTTAAAACTGTCTACATTGTTGAATATTGGATTAGCAATATTAATATCCGTCAATGAGTTTTTGAATTAAGTTAAGAATGATTTTAATTGTTGCATGGTTGTTTAGTTTCATAATTGTGTACGCGTGTTTTAATTAATTCTTTTTTTTTTTATCAACAATCGTAAGGAAATTTAATCTGGACTTTAGACTGTCCAAGAGAAAGTGATGGAGCTTGTGTTCAAATGAGATTATTATAGTCCTGCTGCTCCCTTTTCCTTTTTCTTGTTCAATGAATTGATGTTATATGTTGGTGCATCAGGGCTGTTAAGAATCCTTGTCTATGTGATATGTATAATGTATGCTTTTTTCACTTTGGTTTTACTTGCCAGTGATTACCAGTTGGTTATTGGTCTTAGTTTTCCATTTGTTTATGTTGTCTTTCTATAATTCTTCTTCAATATTGAAGGTCCTTATCTTTGCTAACTTTCTAACTTTTCTATAATTGTATATTGAAGGTGGAAGCAATGGAAAACTTTTCATTGGAGCTTGTAATAATCAGGTGCAAAGTCATTTCTAAGTTTTATTTCACACACACATATCTAATATCAAACTGAGTCTTTTAATGAGGTACTGAATGTCTTTATTTGGTAGAGATATGATCTTTTTGGTTATGCATTGGATCATGTTGGTGTAATGGAAATGTTGCAATTCCATAAGTGTACAATAAGTTTTTTCACACCATACAACAACATTGATTTTTATGCATGAGTGTGTTTTTGACCAATTAATTGTCTTTAGGTCAATTACATCAAACGTTTTCTGTTTTGGTTTGATGCCTGGGATGAGATATTAAAAAATAATTAATAGGATCATTTATTGATTTATTAGGACTTTGAATGGAAGGTACACAAATATATCTATTTGAGAAAGCTTGATTTATAATGATTTTGATCTAAATCCTAGTTTGGAATTGTCAATTCAATCATGTGAGGCTTGTTTTTTTCCTTTTTACATATTGATCATCTTATTGCAGTGTTCAAATTTTTATGAGTTGATTTCGACTTCTTATACTTCTTGATAAGATAAAAAATAAAGTCGCAAGTTTGTTTACAAATTTTGAAGTTCTGGATTTATATTTTGAAATTATTATTTTCCCACTCTTGCAAATCATGATATTTACCATAATTTTTCTCAACTCTATTGTTGATTGTTGTGTCATACCTAAAAATTTCTTAAGGTCCTGATGGAAGGTCGGGTTTTGATAGTGGAGCTGGTAGTTATGGCAGAGGAGAGCAGCTCAAACCTTACTTGGAAAGTATTGTCTTTCAAGCAATTCGATTAGTTTTTAGTGGAATGAGTTAGCAGCTTGATTGAAGAGATTGTTAGTTTTTTTTTTTTTTTCCTCCTTTCTTCTAGTTCATGGGAATATTATAAATTCAAGTTTGTATTCATACCTTGTGAGCAATATTAAGATTTAAATTTTTGTGTCTGTTGATAGCTTAATATATAAAAACAATTAAGATTTAATTTTGTATATGTATAGATTAAAAAAAGAAAGATTATTGATTTGTACGTGAGTGAGTAATATATATATAAACGATGACAGACATTAATATCGGTTAATAACGACAAAAAATAAGTGAAAAATCGCATTGAAGAGAGTATTCAATGTTCGTTGAAAACTGACATTGAAGATAATTAGTATTGAAATCTTGGCCATCTATAATATCGGTTTAAAACTGACATTAAAGCGAACAAACATTGAAGACGTTTTATAATATGATCTTCAATGTCGTTTTTCAACCGACATTGTACCCCTATAATGTCCATTTTAAACCGACATTAAAGCTTAATTTTGTAGCCGTGAATAAAACCAACAAGATTTCTGACTCTGTGGGTAAGATTCCATGTTTTATTACGATGGATGGACGGAAGGCTTATTTTATTGGTCTTTTAATTGCATCATTTGTTGGATAGTTTAGAATGAAAAGGGGAAGCACTTTGGTTGCACAGATTAGAAGGGGAAGAAGTCGGAAAAGGTATATTTGGTAAGGGACGAACACTTGAAATGAAATGACGAAAGTTTGGGAGTGGATTTTTTCCCCTCTTTTTGATTGTTGATTCATTTGGGAGGTTTTATGTTGTTTAATGCGTTTGATTGGGTAATGTGTGAATGATTACCATCTAATATAACTAGGATTCTTGGTTTGTGTGTTATATAGGTCTAATGGGTATAAATTTGCATATGAGTGATATTCTATAAGGTATAGAATAATGTATTTGTGTTGGGGCATTAAGATTTTTGAAAAAAATGTTGGTCCACTCTATGTAAATCGCAAAAACCGAATCGTTTCTAAAAATCAAATCGAATCGAATCGAACTGTTTTTAATTAAAAATATATATATAACATAGATTTTTCAAAAATATCAAAACCGAATTTGAAACCTATATGCGGTTCGGTTTCACATTTAGACAATTCGATTTGATTCGATTTTACCATCAAATCGAACCAAATCAAACTGTTTCCATCCCTAGTCCACCGTTTCTAATTTTATTATTTTTGAAGGTTGGAGTTTTTAGGAAGGATGTTTTTTATGATTAGGAGTATTATTGTCTTTCCATAATTACTCTTGTTAATTAAAAGATCAATTTTATTATTTTCTTTAATGCACTAACATTTTTGTTATGGTTACAAATTTGTTATTTCGACCTTTTAATATTTAGGTTATGTTTACCAATTCATAATGAATATTGGTGTAGTCGTAATCGAATTCTATTGATAGATCAATCGTAATGAGCCTCAATCACAAATGTAATTAAATTGCTTTTGATCGCATTTAATCTAAAATTAAACATCTTTCAAATTTACTGTTGTCGTTATGATTACCTTTATATTTGAGAGTCAAATGGTAACGGTAACAGTAAATATGTCAAAATTCAAAGTTTTTTCCTAAAACTGTAACAATAATGGTAATCATAACCATAACCATAATGGTAGCGATAACGATACGATATAATTTTCAGACGCAATTCACTTAATCACAAACTTGTCATTCAGATTATAATACTTGATTATGGATTTTCAATTGGAGTCCACCTGTTCAGTATGAATGTAAAACTCCAGTAAACACTAATTAACATAAAAAATGGATCAACTTTTCTAAATTACCTTCCATTTACTACGATACACCTTTTACAAATGTGGTCTTGTTAGTTGAAATCTCTCAACTTCTGAAAACCGTGAACAAGACACTTCGTTCACCACAACACTATTAACGCCGTGTACAGAATATGGGCCCACGATCTGAGCCCAAAAGAAAGCCCAATAAATAAAAAAGGCCCACATATCAGTTCCGAACTTGACATAAGAGTCCAATCAGTTGCAAGAGAAAGGCAACCGGATATTGGCGGTAACAAATGACCGGTTTCGGGGTCTTTGTGAAAGAACCCTAAAAACTAAAAAGGGGTCACTACAGAACAGACCGAAACGCTCCAGATTTTCAAATTTCGAAATTGGCGCCTCCTCATTTCTGTCTCCATCTGTCCTCTCGATTCTGCATCATCCTCCATTTTATCCGATCTCCATTTCCGTTAATTCAAACTCGAAGGCTTTGATAATGGGAGCATCTCAAAGTCGCGAGGGTCTGGAACTGTCAGATTCCGATCGTGAAGATGAGAACGAGGTAACTAATGAAGAAGAGGAGGAGAAATACGAGGATGTTGAAGAAGAGCACCAAAGATCTTCAGAGCGACGCCCGAAAACGCCATCTTCAGTGGATGAAGTAGAGGCGAAACTCAGGGCTCTTAAGCTCAAGTACGGATCGTCTCAGAAGCCAACCCTGAAGAACGCTGTGAAGCTTTACCTCCATATTAATGGCAACACTCCTAAAGCGAAATGGATTACCTCCGAAAAACTCACTACTTACTCTTTTCTCAAGTCTTGCAGAATTGATAAGGGTGGAAATGATGACGAGGAGGAGGAAGATGAGGAGGAGGAGGAGGAGGAAGAAGGGAAAGATAACTCTTGGTGGTTTTTGAGAGTTGGATCGAAAATTAGAGTGAGAGTATCGTCAGAAATGCAATTGAAAACATTCGGAGACCAGCGGCGAGTGGACTTTGTTGCGCAGGGTGTCTGGGCGTTAAAATTTTTCAGCGATGAAGATTATAAGATTTTTGTGGAAAAATTCAAGGGGTGTTTATTTGAGAATACATATGGATTTGAGGCTACGGAGGAAAACAAATTAAAGGTTTATGGGAAGGATTTTATCGGTTGGGCGAACCCTGAAGTGGCGGATGATTCAATGTGGGAAGATGCAGAAGAAAATTTCTCAAAAAGTCCAAATTCGGCTACGCCTGTCAGGGCAAACGATTTAATGGAGGAGTTTGAGGAAGCTGCAGATGGTGGGATTAAGAGTTTAGCTTTAGGAGCATTAGACAACAGTTTCTTGGTCGGTGATTCAGGAATTCAGGTCGTCAAGAACTTCTCTCATGGAATTCAGGGGAAGGGTATGTATGTGAATATCGATCATGGAAATCGGGGTCCTCGTGGAAGTGGTTCGTCTTTCGCCTACTCAACGCCGAAGAAGGCTCTTCTTATGAAGGCTGAGACCAATATGCTTTTGATGAGTCCAATGAATGAGGGGAGGCCTCATACTTCTGGACTTCATCAGCTTGACATTGAAACAGGGAAAGTTGTTACTGAATGGAAGTTTGGGAAGGATGGGGTTGATATTTCAATGAGAGATATTACTAATGACTCTAAAGGGGCTCAGTTGGATCCTTCAGGCTCAACATTTTTGGGTTTGGATGACAACAGGCTTTGCAGATGGGATATGCGAGATAGGAAAGGAATGGTTCAAAATCTTGCTACTTCTAGCACTCCTGTCTTAAATTGGGCACAAGGGCATCAGTTTTCTAGAGGCACTAATTTCCAGTGCTTTGCAACCACTGGCGACGGCTCAATTGTTGTTGGGTCGCTTGATGGAAAAATCAGGCTGTATTCTATCAATTCAATGAGACAAGCAAAAACAGCTTTCCCAGGCCTTGGTTCACCTATTACACATGTAGATGTTACCTATGACGGTAGGTGGATTTTGGGAACAACAGATTCCTATCTAATTCTTATTTGCACTCTCTTTACTGATAAGGACGGGAAGATGAAGACTGGATTTTCTGGTCGAATGGGGAATAGGATTTCAGCTCCAAGATTGTTGAAACTGACACCTCTGGATTCACATTTGGCTGGAGTAGACAATAAGTTTCGAAATGCTCAATTCTCATGGGTATGTTTGTTTCTTGTGTTCTCAATTTATCAGAAATATTCTGAAAGTTATCGTTGCTCTAACTCACTCTAAGTTACGTGACTTATATGCATCACATGCCTTCTTATAGGATGTTGTAGCTTTTTTATAATGATGATTTTATAACTTTCATAGGTCTTTTTATTCTTTTGGGAACTTTTTTTCTACATTTGGCTGTGCCTTTGAAATTTCAAATCAATGAGCCGCAGGGTTAGAAGATTGAACGTTTCTTGATCTAGGATGAAGGCATGAGCATATTTGCTAATTTTGATGGGTGAATTTAGTTTTGTTTGAACGTAATGCTGCATTTTGGGAAATGCTTATTCAATTTTTAATTTGATGTTCGGCTGACATCTACATTTGAGTGAGGGTATAGCGTGGGCAGTTGGTGCAAGTATATGAGCCACTGTATTGTTATTGCTTAGATATACATGTTTCGTCTTATATGATTATTATCTTCTTTTTATTATCCGCTGCAAGTGCAATAACCAATCATATTTCACCCCTTTTCTTTGCTTGTTTTTAGTGCGTTTCGTTTTCTTGTCTATAACCTTTTCCTTTGTTTTTTTATTGTCAGCTGCAAAAACAATAATGTGTCACCTGTTTTCTCTGCTTGTTGTTTTCTACCATTCATTTTCTTGTCTATAACCTTTTGTCTTGTTTGTTCTGCCAGATCAATAGGTTCTCTATCCTTTTCTTCTTTGTTCATGCAATGTTGTCATACATAATATATACCATGCTCCTTGAGCTAGTAAATCTGCCTTGGAAGTAAAGAAGATAAAGCCACTTAAACTAACATTTCATATGTTTCCTTTCAAAAAAAAAAAAAAAAAAAACTAACATTTCATAATTTTAATAGTCATAGATTCAATAGCAATTTGTATTGAGTTGGTTAACTAATCTAGCGGAATTGGAACCCTCCAAAGTTTATCTTGAGATGGCGTTAAGATCGAGTATTATTGAAGCTGAAAAGTTATGACTGCTCATAGTGCAAAGAGAAGGCATTTAATTGACTAGATCTTGCTTTATAATTTAAAAGCATATGCATGTAGTACATGTCCAGACAAAATTTATGCTGAACATGCAGATTACAATTAGCATTTGTACATAAATTCCTTCCATATCTGGTCCTACAATCAGACTATGTTAACTTATTGTTTGATCTTGTCTTGTGTTTTATTATCGCAACTCATCTGTTAAGTTTCTTGCGGTTATCGTTTAGTAGTCTTCAAATAATCTGTTGTACAAATTTTACATTTCCATTATGATTATTATAGGTCACCGAGGACGGGAAGCAGGAGCGGCATTTGGTTGCGACGGTGGGCAAATTCAGTGTCATATGGAACTTCCAACAAGTGAAAAACGGGACACATGACTGCTACCGCCATCAAGAGGGCCTAAAGAGCTGTTACTGTTACAAGATTGTTCTTAAAGATGACTCCATTGTTGACAGTCGTTTTATGCATGAAAAATTTGCAGTGACCGATTCGCCCGAAGCTCCATTGGTGATTGCGACGCCCATGAAAGTTAGTTCATTTAGCTTATCTAGCAGGCTAAGAGGCTGAGATTCAGTTCCAGAATATAATCTGCTATTGGTTTTTGTTGCATTATCTGATGCAATTAGCCACCTTTCTAAAGTGGCATGTAAGTTCTAAACATTATAATAGATGCCTTAGGTAGTTCTAAACATCTATTAATGAGTGAGTTCTCTAAATGTATTTGTAATTGTATTCTATTTCAAGTTCCTTGATGACTCGTGGTAGATTTTTTTTTATCAGTTATTACGGAATCAAGTATCTCGACCTCAATTTCTATTCCTTGTGCAGGCTTGGTTGCCTTTTTCTTTCACTTCTCAAAGAATCTGCTGATAAAAATAGTCCTTTTTTTTGGGCTCAATGATAAGTTTTGAGAGTTATGTCCGAAATAAATTTTTAAACTTTAAATTTTGTATTATAAATGTTTGATAAATTTGAAAGTTCAAAGATTAAATTTGTAATTTTGATAGTTTGATAGAATTTAAAATGTGAAGGACCGTAATTTAACAAAAATAAAGATTTAAATTAATAAATAAACATTTTATATTTTTCAAACAAGTTAAAATGTATATTGTTTACATGTTGATATCAAATTCATGAAATTGTAGATTTATTGCTAATGTGTCGATAAAGATTTAATACTCGGAGTTTAAGGACCAAAGATATCTAAACTTCACATTTTTTTAAAACTCGCAGAACTTGTAGCTCTTTTTCTTTTTCAAGCCTATACATTCATTATACACGACAATGATACGAGAACAGCCTCATCATCCAAGAATCAAAACGTAGAAACTGATTACATCTTTCAATCCCATCGGCAGTGCACGACAACGTTTTTTAATGGACGCACGAACACCCTTTTTATCGTACAATAAAAAAAATATATATTAACCACCATCATGTACAATCACGTATTTCTTCCAACTCATCGATTGATTATAATCTCCATCAGCAAAAACCAACTTGAAAGGAGAAGGTGAAAATATCGACAGTGTAAATAAGAAATGTGTACTCCCAAACGAAACGATTTAGGATGTCTTGTTTGGTTGAGTCTTTTTTCTGGCCAGAAACATGAGAATTCGAGGAAAAAATGACCTCTTCTTTTTCTTTGGTGCTTTTGCTTCTGAGAACGAATCCAATGTTGTAAAGCTTCTTTGCATATTTCCCTTGGGGCTTGTTGAAATTGAGGGATCAGTACCTGTGGCCTCAGATGCACTGACTAAATCTGATGGTTCGTTCTTCCCCTCGAAACTCGCCCTTGGACTGCGAATCGGGTTCATTAATCCAATGCTAGTGTCACCAGCCTTCCTTCGTTGTTCGTGCTCGGCTCTCCATTTTCGTAACTCTTGTTCTACACCCAACTTTCCTTCCTTGGCTTTCTCAGCCCTCTCCATGGCAATTTTTAGTGCTTCCTTTCTGGTAGCCATCTCCTGGGTTACTTCTTCAAGTTTTTCGACGCTTCTTGACTCGGATTCCTTGGCTACCTGAATTTGAGACAGTGCAGCTGCCACTCTGACGTTGGCTTGTTCCTCTGCCTCATGAGCACACTTGCTAAGCTCATAGTACTCCTCTAGTGAGAGTGTAACTCCTGCTGGAGAGTCTGCATTGTTGGCATCTCTTGCTGATTCGCTCTCTTGTAATGCCTTGATTGCTGCCAACGCCAATCTTTCTGAAGCCTTTGCAGCCTCAATCTCTTTCCGAGCTGCAAGCAATCTACTCTCCATAGTACTTGCTCCAGCTTTTGCTTGCTCTGCTTCCTCTCTTGTTTTGCGTAGCTCCTCTCGAGCCACTTGAGCCACTGATTTGGCCTGATCAGCTTCTTGTGCAGCTTGCTGTAATTGTTTAGGAAGCTCCACCATCATTTCCCTGGCCTCTTTTTCCTTCATTTGAACTAAAGCTATTTCTGACCTAGTTCTTTCCACTTCAGCTTCAAGAGATGCAACTGCTATTGATGCCATTCCTTCTCTTTGCTTCAATGTGGCTAGAGCAGATTTCTCTCTTTCAAGCTCTGTTCTTAACGATGTTGCAGCCACCTTCAGACAGTTTATTTCAGAAGTTGCTTTCTCAATATTGAGTTTTACTTCCTCAAGTTCCTGTTTCGCTGAAGCAACAGCTGCTTGTATATCTGTATGTGTTTTCTTCTCAGGTTCCTCTCCCTCACTTTTTGTGTGACCATCCTGATTATCAGGCTCCTCTTCCAGTTTTGATTCCATATAAGCTGCTAATTCAGCTTTTAAATCTATTAGCAAATTTGAGGCAGTGTCCAGTTTTGATTTCAGATCCTTTGCTGACAAAATTTTCTGATTAAGACTCTGAAGCTCCTCTTCGGCCTGCTTCAACTCTTTCTCCCAGTTAAGAGAATCTTGCTCTCTGGCCATAGCGGCACCTATTCTTTGCTCCTCTGCCTCCAAATGAGTAGCATGTGCAGACTCTAAAGACTCCTTGTTGGCCATAAGCTCAATAGTTAGATCTTCCACTGCCTTCTCAACTTCCTTGGATGCTGCAACAGCATCTTCAGCTTTAGCTATTGCTGCATTCTTTTCTATGACCAAAGAGGCAAACTCTTTGCAAAGTGATTCCAACTCCTCTTTGACAGATTTAAGCTCTGAAACTGCAGCTATGTGCCTAGCTTTAGCAACCTCAAGCTGTGCCTTGGCAGCTACACTAGACTCTTCGGCAATGCCTTGCTCCATCTCTTCAACCCTGAGTTTCGCGAGCTCAGAGTCTTGCCTTGCCTGATGCTCTTCTGTTTGTGCCCTCTCTAGGTTAAGCTTTAGTTCCTCTATCAGCCGCTTAGTGCTATCCAGTTCCTTTAGAACTTTCTTTTTCTCATCTTCAGCAGTTTCTGACAGTCTCCTGTATTCAGGAATCTCCTCGTGTAATTTCTCGAGTTCTTGCTCCACAAGTTTGCGTCTCTACAACATTTAAAAGATATAACTATTAGCTATATTAGAAAAATCATTTGAATCTATTCGGAGACATGAAGAACCACTGGATGTTGGGGATTGAATCAATTTGATTACTTAAATTCAACAAGTAGCGGGAATTAAACCCAATCATGCACAATCAAGTTGAATAGTGGAAAGATAATTGTGAAATGGTGGGACACATTATGTCACGAGCATCATGAAATCACTTCACTTCACAGTTTAAACTCAATCCTCAAATTACCACCATCGTGCCTAATCACAACTAAGCTCCTTAAGTAGCATGTCCACAGATATTGCATTTTCCATTTTCGAGGTATACTATTATTACCAGCACCGAGTAGCTTCATTAGATACTGTATACAATATGCCAATAACCAATGAGAAACACTCTGTGTTTGCTCCTATGGGTACCCAGAAGGAAAAAAAAAAAAAAATTGTCTTTGCTCCTATGGGTACAAACTATGACAAGCATATTCATACCCTTTCTATGATAGTCAAGCAAAAAAACACACAGTCATTAAATACGTTCAGTCAACAATATTAAGAATAGAACCCCACCCCAATGCATCTAAAGGGTGCCACAACATTTAAACTGCGAAAAGATTACAATAGTAGCGTAGCAAGTTATACCTCAACTGTTTGGATTCGATGAGCTTTCCAATCAACAATCCCACCAAACTTTGAAACAGCTTCTTTAACTGATTCAAATGGCGCAGTTGTATCAATGAGGCCTCTGTTTATCTCACTTTGCTTCACATCTTTAGAATCAACAGATCCAGTTTTTCCACCCGAAATTCTCTCACCCTCTGCAAGCCCATCTAATTGTACAACATTCTCATTCTTTATAACCATTGACTCAGAAGAGAGAACAGATGGCATAATGTCGTCATTGATGGCAGCAGAGTCATTATGGACTGGAGATTGTTCCTGAGAAAGTTTCTCAGGAATATCCTCAACTGAAGAGAAAATAGATGGCATCATGACCTCATTGATAGCAGCAGAGTCCCTATGGACTGAGGATTGTTCCTGAGGATGTTTCTCAGGTGTATCCTCAACTGAAGAGGAAACAGATGGCATAATGACATCATTGGCAGAATTACTGTGGACTGTAGATTGTTCTTCATGACGTTTCTCAGGCATATCTTCAACTGACTGAGTTCTGGGGTCTTCCATCAAGGTATTTCGATTGTGTTCGTCTAATCTATCATCTGGAACTGTTGAACTCAGACCTGAATTATTGGATGTAATCCGTTCATCTTGCCTCAAATTTACATCACTAGGAGCATCTTCTATGGCTGACAATACAGAATTTTCAGACATTTGATGTGGACTCTCAGATCGCACAGTTCCATCAACTGGGCTTGGAGAGAGTTCAATTTTACCTTCAAGTTTTCCATTAGCAACAGAATTTAAGAGAACTTGGCTTGGACCCATAATTCCATTGTTAACTAGGTGGTTTGGATTTTCATCAAGAGAGTGACTACCATCTTGGGAGATTAACGAGGATTGTGGAGATGTATGATCAGCTAATTTCACATCATCCATTGAACGGAGTTAACAAATAGTGCTAGAGGATAACTGTAGCTGAACTGAAACCATAAAAAGCACAAAGCACCCAAAATTGTTAAATTTTAAATCCTGTTTTGCAAAGTTAAGAAGACAGAAACTTTAGGAAACCACAGTCATAAGCAAAATGTATTCGTGCTAATGATAAATCAGTGAACAAGTAGAAGCAGATTCACAAACCATTAACAATCATCATGACACATTCAAATCAAAGGTCAAAGAATGAAAGTGAAAACAGTGCTTGATATTCTTTTTGTCCAGTGCTATGACAATATTTTATCATTTCATTACGAGGTGCTTTAAAGTAGAATATTAAATTTCTCATATTTGATCAATTAATTAGGGACTGCAGCGATTCAGCTTTCCTCAATTGCTCCTGAATAAAATGCACTAAGCTAAAATACAAAAGAAAAAAAAAATAGGTGAAGGATTTTGAAATTGAATTTGGCATTACCGTACAGTTCAGGTGGACAAACCAGTAACAAAGAAAGCACTTCACATCAACTAGACATGAAAGCAAAAAGATTTTTCACTTGCAAACGTGACATACTAATGAACATTAGTCACAATTATAGCTACTGCCAGTGCTTGGGTTACATCATAAAAGAAATGGTTGGTTGCATCTTTTAATCAACATTCATTGTAAAGTTAAAGCAAAGCCTTATATGACAACAAGAAATAGATTCATAAAGTAGTTCTATCAACATTCATTACCAAATGTGATCTTTTTGTTCACAAATTCTTGTGGTTTAACATCACTAATATTCTCCATAAATACCATTTTACTTTTTCTTAACGACACATATATATCATTAGACTAAAAACAACAATCCCAATATTTCCCATTCTAGCAAATAGATCCATCTGAGCAATAGTTAATTGGTCCCAATTATAAATATGGTATATTCCATAATACGTATATCTACCAGTATACAAGAGTTACACGATTTGGCATGGCATACACTAAAGATCTAAGTTTAATGCCAAAATGAACCTAGTTCGACTGGCATAATATGTCTACCTTCAACCAAGAGGATTGAGATTTGAATCTCCCAGTACATTAAAAATAAGTTATTTTAAAAAAAAAAAAACAAGCTAGTTCTTCAGAATTTTGTCCATTTTGAGCTCAATAGCAGCGACTTTTATTCGATCTATGAGATGATAGGTTTGTTCGGGAATGCAACCTAACTTTTTGAATTGATCAATATAAACCTTCAAAGTATTTCTGCTATACCAATTTGTTTCCCCAAGACGTTGTAATACTTCCGGTACCCGGAAAGGATGCGACAGAAGATGATTTGTAAAAAGTTTGTAAACCTTACGTTTCAATCATATAAATACTTAGCAGTAAAACATACAGCCGATCAAACCTGGAAAATAATTAACGTCAACGGCTAGTCCGCACATCGGAAAAACCTCTTCTGTTTCCAATAACGAGAAAACAGAGATAGTAATTAACCGCTTCCACGTTCCATCCCGCCTACAGCAGTCAGATTCCAGAAAGGAAAGAAAAATAAAGAAGCTCGAAACAACTCACAGTCCAATTGAATGACAGCACAATAAAAGGCAAAATTCAACATCATCATATATAGTCCAATTGAATGACACCAATTAAGGAAAGAAAAATAGCAAAAAGCATTCAGAACGCCAAATCACACACCTCTTGCAGAGCGGGAGATACGAATGACACAGCGCATCGAAGAAATCAAATACAAAACATAAAAAATCAATAGAAACAAAAGCACCTAGGTAGAAGCTCGAATGAACTCACAGTATTCAAACAAACGATGCAGATTAATCATTAAAGCAACAAAGTCTATAGAATTAAAAGAAAAACAAGAGAGATGAGGAAGGAGAAGAGAAGCATACCGTGAAGAAGCGGCAAAGGAGGAAGAAGATGAAGAAGATGAATAAGATGAAGTCAAAAGAAAGCAGAAATGAAAAATAATGATCACCGGAAAATGGGAAAAGGAAAAAAAAAAATAGAAAAGAAGAAAGTAAGTATAATAATAATAATAATAATAATTAAAGAGAAAATAAAAATAAAGAAAAGGGTTATGAAAAAGGAAAAAAGGAAAGGCGAGAAGTTTAGGAAGCTAAAATTAGGATGAGAAAAAGATGGGGCCGGTACGCGTCCGTGGAGCCCACTTCTTCCTATCTGTCTCTCTCCATTTTTTATTTTTTATTTTTGAATTTGTGGAAGTGATTTTGTCTAAAATTCTGAAGGAATCCAAGATAAACGGTGAGGGATTTGACTGTTATCCTTTTTTTAAAATATAATAATAATAAATTAATTAAACCAAGTTTCACAATTTTTTTTTCTTTTCTAAATTTCTATTCGGCTTGAGATTTGAGGAGAAGTGGACGATACTAATTAGTGATAATAATGAGAATATTAGTAACAGTGTTTAATTTGGGTTATGCGATCTGTTTATTAATTGAAATAGAATAAAACAAACGCGCCGCTTGTGTTTGCCATTAATAGTCGCCGCCGATACTCAGATCCAGCGGTGCGATCGACCGGAGAACGGTGATGACATGCACCCTTTTTATTTTAAACTAAAAAATAACTATTTTGGTTCTCTAGTTTTCATTTCATCCTCAGTTTCAAAATATTACACCTTAGCCTTTAAATTTTAATTTTGGTTTCAATTGAATTTCATTTCAATTTAATTTTTAGATTTTGAGAGTGTACATTCTCTAACCTCGACTTTATATTAAATAGTCACTTCCAATATTTGATATCCATATTTATTGATTAATTGAAAATAATTAACCAGTAAAATTTTAAATTTAATTAAAAAGGGTGAAAAATAGTGAAACTTAATTAAATAGTTTGTTTAATTATTTTTAATTTATTAACCTACATTAGTACTAAAGATGAAAAATGAATATTTAGTGAAAAATCGAGATTAAAAATGTAAATCTTAAAATTTAGTGACCAAATTGAAAGAAAACTCGAATATCAAGAATAAAATGGTAACATTTTGGTACTTAAAGACTAAATTGAAACCAAACTTAAAACTGATTAAATGTGCAATATTTTTTTAAACTTAGGGACCAAATAGAAATTAGATTCAAAATCTAAGGACATAAAAGGTACTTTCTCCTTTATTTTAATAAATTAGGTTAAAATTATACTACGATTTTGGTCTTTATAGTTTGTCCAATTTTATTTATTATATTTTCTATTGTCAAATTTTAATTTGTGTGCATTTAATAAATCTTGATTCCAGTCATCAAAGTTAATTGGCACTGAAATTGATTAAAAAATAATAATAATTTTTATATAAATGGATATAATATGTGAATATATTTTCAAAACTTATATTAAATGCTAATAGATAATAATTTTCAAAAAAATAAAAATAAACTGATATTGTGACTAAATTTAAGTTTATTGAAAGTATATGAATTAGAATTGAATAATTAAAATTAAGATAATTAAAATTTAACAAATTTCAAGATATAAAAACCAAAATGGCATTTTTTAACCATAAAATTACAAATGTGATCTACTTAGATTTTTTAAAAAAAAGTATTTCATAACTTGTTAGCTTTTAAGTTCTAAATTTTACAAGTTTGTAGAATAGATCATCAACTTATTTAATATTTTTTAAAAAATTCATAGATGTACTAAACACAAATCAAAACGTTTTGAGTCTCTTTAATCAATTAATTCCTTGGAAAAAAATGAACAGTTGTAAATATAGACATTAGACCTAAAGTATTAGCAAATATAACATAATGTAAAAAAAATGGTCAAATTTAAATAGTCTATCGGTGATAAACCATATTATTGATAGGAGTTGATAGACCATATCACTGCTAAAAGTCTATCAACGATAGAAGACTAACTTGATAGAAGTCTATCGCAGATAGACTTGGCTATATTTGTAATTTTTTTAAAATGATATTATATATTTGGTTATTATTCCTAAAAATTATATCAAATGCAATTAAAAAAATACACCAATAAATTAATGGACACAATTTAAGAGGGTGGAAACACTGGTCTAAGATCCTAAAATACTCTTACAGGTGGATCTTTCAAAATACAAGTTTTCAAGATTTTCATGTTGAATGTGTAATTATCAAGTTATCATCATTTGTATACCTTCTTTATTTTCATATTAGAATTAAAATAAATCAATATATTCATTTAGTAAACATAAATGCTATTTGTCATATAACTGTTTTGTTTCAAATTATTCTTTATAATTTAAATTGTCATATAATTATTTAAAATAATAAAATAATTACTTGAGGACCTTAAACTCATTCTTAAAGGTAAAAGGATATATTTTGAAAACCAAAAAATCAAATGTACAAATTCTTAAAAATAAATGTAATCTTTAATTCATATATTTAAGGAAAATTATAAATGTCAAAGAAAATATTTTGAAATATAACAAATGTTTAAGCCTATCAATGATAAATTATTGCCACTTGTCAATATCTATGTAGATAGTGGTATTTTACTATTTTTATAAATATTTTGATTCATTTTTATATTTGAAAACCACTTTTTATTTAATATTCAAATTGTTGTGAAATTGAGGAGCACAACGGATATGGAGAAAATATAGTGTAATATATAATATATATATATATAATATATATATTATATATATAATATATATATAATATATATAGATAGATAGATAGATAGATAGATAGATAGATAAATAGATAGATAGATAGATAGATGATTAATAATAATAATAAATAAATAATAATAGTTAAATAATTAAATATAACTAAACTTATAAATAACTAAATTAAAAATAATAATAATGTGCTTAATTTTAAGATCCATCAAATGTCACTATTTATAGGCAAAGTGACAAGTAGGATGTGGACTTACATGGACGCCAAACATAAATTATTACAAGACACATGGACAATATGAAAAATGATACATGAAATTTAGGACATTAAGCATTTGGCATATATTTTTATGATATTTATAATACTCCCTTAGATGCTCATATATATATATAAAATATGTCTCATTCAAATTTTATTAGAAAAAATCCAATGGAAAAAAACTCCTAGTGAAGGAAAAAGATAACATATTTCATATAATACATACTCCTAAAAGAATACAATATATTTACTCCCTCTCACGAAAACATTACTTAAGATCTCTAAGTCGTCGCATTATAATGTTGTGCACCAATTTTTCAAAAGTTGCAGTTGGTAATACCTTTGTAAATAAGTCTGTCGGGTTATTCTTCAAACAAGTTTGTTGTACAGTGATGTTGCTATTTTCTTCAAGGTCATGAGTGTAGAAAAAATTTAGTGAAATATGTTTTGTTTTATCTCCTTTATATAACCTCCTTCCATTTGGACTATGCAAGTTGTGTTGTCTTCATATAATATTGTTGGAAGATTTTTATTAAAAGACAAGCCATACATTTCACGAATGTGCTGAGTCATTGACCTTAACTATACACATTCTCGACTAGCCTCGTAAATTGCAAGAATTTCAGCATGATTTGAGGAAGTGGCCATTATGATTTGTTTCACCGACCGCCATGATATAGCAGTTCCTCCACATGTGAACAGATAACTTGTTTAAAATCTAGTTTGTGGAGATTAAATAAATATCTAGAATCTACATAACCAACTAAACAAAATTTGATTTATTTGAATAAAATAAACTCATATCGATTATTCCTCAGAGATAATAAAGTATATGCTTAATTCCATTCCAATGTCTTTTTTGCAGGAGAAAAACTATATCTAGCTAATAAATTTACTGAAAATGTAATATCTAGTTTTGTATTATTAGCAAGATTTATAAGTGCACCAATTGCACTAAGATATGGTACTTCAGGACCAATAAGTTCTTCATTATCTTCTCGGGGTCAAAATATATTTTTCTTTATATCCAATAAACGAACTTCCATTGGAATATTTAATGGATGTGATTTGTCCATATAAGTTAATTGATGAATAAATATTCCATCTGTTAAATGCTCAATTTGCAAACCAAGACAAAAATTTGTTTTCTGATATCTTTCATCTTAAATTCTTTCTTAAGATATTCTATTGCCTTTCAAAGCTCTGCATGAGTTTCAATTATATTCAAGTCATCAACATACACAGTTATAATAGCAAATATTGATTGTGATTTATTTATAAAAACACACAGACATATTAGATTATTTTGATATTTTTCTTTCAATAAATATCCACTCAAGCGATTATACCACATCTGTTATGATTGTTTCAATCCATATAGTGATCTCTATAACTTTATTGAATACCATTCCCGAAAATTTGATGTATATGTTTCAGGTACCTTAAATCCTTCTAGGATTCTTATATAAATATCATTATCAAGAGATCCATATATATGTTGTGACTACATCCATAATATGCATATCTAGACCTTCAACACAGTCAAGTCAATTAAATATCTTAGTGTAATTGTATCCCTAGAGAATATGTCTCCTCATAATTAATATCAGGTCTTTATGAAAAACCTTGTGCAACTAGTCTTGCTTTGTATCTTGTGACCTCATTATTTTCATTTCTTTTTTCTCACAAATACTCATTTGTATCCCAAGGTTTGACACCTTTTGGTGTTTCGGACTACTAGTCCAAAAACCTGCCGTTTTGAAAGTCAGTTTAATTATGTCTCGACTGCTTCTTCCTACTGAAGCCAATCTTTTCTATGTCGACATTCTTCAACAAATTTTGGTTTAGGATCCTCATTTTCATATATAATATCAAGAGCAACATTATATGCAAAAATGTTGTCAATAATTACATTAATTCGATTCCATCTTTTTCCTGTCATGACATATTTTATTGAAATCTCATTATTATCTTTAGATATTTCGCCTTCCTCACTAGTCATGTGGAGGATTTCTTCATGGGAATTTACATCCTCAACCAAGTCTTTTTCACTATTAATTATTTTCCGTTTTCGAGGAATTTTTTTTCTCTAAAACTCACTAGTCTACCATGCTTCTGGTATGTTCCAGACTCATTAGTGACAACTTGTTGTGTTAGGATATCAATTTTTTATGGAATATTTGCAATTGATATATGTGACTTACTTTCTTTGCATCTATAAATACATCTAGTGATTGATTTGCTATATTTTGAAAATGAATTATTTTCTGAACTTGATTTGTACAGGGATCTAAATGAGACAATAACGATACATTTTATATAATTTTATTTTTCAATTTCTTAATTTCTCCTCCTAATATTGGAAAATTTGTCTCATTAAAATGACAATCAGCAAATCGTGCAATAAATACAGTGCGTTGTGGTAGAGTAATGGAACATATACTGCACACCAAAAAATTCTCAGATGGGAAATATTTGGCTCGTGACCATAAACTAATTGTAATGGCAAGTACTTATGATAAACTAATGGCCTAATGTATACAAGTGACGCTGCATGAAAAATAGCATGTCCTCATACAGATGAAGGAAGCTTAGCTCTCATAAGTAATGGTCTTGCAATTAATTGTAAACATTTCATAAATGATTCTGTTAAACCATTTTGTGTATGAACATGAGCTACATGATGTTCAACACTTATCCCAATTGACATACAATAATTATCAAAAGTTTGGGATGTAAATTCACCAGCATTATCAAGACGAAGAGTCTAAATTGTATAATCAGGAAATTGTGCTCTTAACATGATTATTTGAGCAAGTAACCTTGCAAAGCAAGATTTCGACTTGATAATAAGCACACGTATAACCATCTACTTGATGCATCTATTAATACCATAAAATATCTAAATGGTTCACTTGGTGGGTTAATAGGTCCACATATATCACCGTGAATTACTACTAAAAATGTAGGCGATGCAGTCCCTACTTTAGCTAGTGATGGTCTAATTATTAATTTGTTTTGAAAGCTAGCATCACATGATAATTCATTAGATTGAAGAATCTTTTGGTTCTTCAATGGGTGTCCTTTTGAATTCTCAATAATTTTCCTTGTCATCATAGATCCTAAATGACCCAATCGATCATGCCAAATTGTAAATATGTGTGGATTTATGAATTTCAAGTTCATTGTTGCATATGTTTCAATTACTCGTATATAAGTATAATACAATCCAAAATAGAGATGGCAATGGGGTCGGGGCAGGGTGGGGATGCACTCCTCATCCCCCTGTGGGGACTTTTAATCCATATCCCCACCCCATTCCCCATTTTAGGGGGTCGTGGTCAGGGTGGGGAATCCCTGATCAAGGATTTGGGTCCCCGCGGGGAAAATTCCCCATTTTTTATTTATTATTTTAATTATTTCTATTATTTAAAATTAACTAAAATTAGTATTTATATTGAAATTGTAAATTTTTTGTAAAAATTATTATTATTGTTACATATATTTGTTTAAATTAACAATTAAAAAGGTATTTTAATGTTTTTTATTATAAATTTATTTATTAGAAAATTAAAAGAAAAACTAATTGGAACAATTTTATATATATATATATATATATATAAATAAAAAAATTAAAAGTAGTTTTTATAGCTACTATTTCAGTTTTTTGCTAATTTTAATTATTATTATTATTATTGAAGGAAATTTTTGGAAAAGATCCTTAGCGAAAAGCCAAAGATCGTCCCTGTTCGCATGAGATTTCAAGAGAAATTTATTTCGTGGAACTTGAACTTTGTATTTGTATTAATTTTGTAGAAAGTGAGTACAATCTCTAATACACAGTATTTTGATGCTTTCAAAATAAACTATAAACTTTAAGCTAGTTGATCTTCTTGAACGATCAGCCTTTAGGCTTGTTGATCTTCTTGGGTAATCGGCCTTTGGATTAGATCAGCCTTTGGGCTTGTTGATCCTCTTGGAGGATTAGTGTTCGCACGAGGCTTCCAAAGAAACTTGTTTCGTGGAGTTGAACTTAAGTTTGTGTTGATGTTGATTTGATGCAATGTGGTTCGATCTCTAGTACTTGATCTTCTGATTCTCTCTCAGTTGAATGCGTACGCTTGATTTGAGGAAGCAAAGTGTGTGATGATCGTGGAGTTAAAGTCTTGGAAGAATACTTGTATCTTTGAAGGACCTTAGTCTTTAAGGGTCTTCTATCTTCTAAAAGTGCAGTTTTAGGAGTCTTGGGAGTCTTTTGACGGTTGATAAATTCTCTTTGGACTCTCTAAATATAGAATTGCTTGTATCTTCAAAGGACTTCAGAATGCTTGCATCTTCAAAGGACTTTAGTCTTCAGGATGCTTGTATCTTCGAAGGACTTCAATCTTCAGGTGTGGTCAACTTCATGAATCAAGGAGTCTTCTGATTGTAAAGAATTCTCTATAAGCTCTCTTGAGTATAGAATTGTTGACTCTCACAAATGAAGAGAATCCTTCTATTTATAGAGTTCTCTGCTGGACTTCACGGGCTTGGACTCGGTTGGTCCATGGGCCTGACTAATTGGATTTGGACCTTATTTGATATTTTGGTCAAATTAAGCCTATTTATGGGCTAAATTAGATTTTTAGCCCAAAAAATAATATAAATTGGACCGAAGTAATTTTATTCAATCCAATGGTTACGAAGGAAACATGTGGTATCATCGGACTTCACCAATTTATGTCTTCAACTTCAATTTGGGACAAATGTCAACTTCTAATTAGTCTCGTATTCAATTATTTGGAATTTCGTCATTAATTTAGTAAATGACGTGGCAATTTACGATCGGTCCAAAATTTCTCATTCAACAAATACCCCTTTTCGAGCTTTATGCACGTACATAAGTGGATGAATCTCGAAAAATGTAATTTGAAATCAAAGTATGATTTTGACTCTTTTAATTTGATACATCATCATAATCAAAATAAGAGAATTTAGCTCAAAATTTTGATTTGAAATTTTGTTTGCTTGACATATTTTTCGTCAAATAAACAAAAAATGAATTTCAGTCTCTGACTTTCTTGTTCCCGAGTAAACTCTAATTTGAACTAAAGTAGAATTTATTTTCCACTTTAATTGCAAATTGAATGAGTAATATCCCAAATTTTAACAACTATTCTTTTTAGTTTGAAATAACCTCAATTCTTCATGCAAATTTGAAGTATAATTTTGACTTTGCCTTTCTCTTAGCTTCAATTTTGATTTGGAGTAGAATTTCAAGTTCGTCTTTCTCTTTACTTCAACCTTGATTTGGTGAAGCTTGGAATGTGCCTATATTTTCATTTAAGGCAACACTTAAGTTATATAAAAGTTTCAACATTTGATAAAATTTTATTGGTACCCGAATAGTATTTTTGTCTCATTCCAATTTGGATTTGACATAAACTTTGGAATATGACAAATTTTGTTCAGAAATTTGATTTTGACTATAATTTGAATTCAAATTCAATAATTTGGTTCGCATCCAACTCTCACCAATGTAAAATTTGAAATATACTAAAATTTTGAGCTAAAATTTTGATTTAATTTGAATCTTGATAAAACTTGACAATTTCAAGTAATTTTGTTGTATTTTACACTTAGGTCAAATCACTGATGTTTTTTTCACCAATTTTGTTACTACCCAAATAATGGTGAAAGACGACTGATTTAATTGAATTTTGAGATAAATCTTTCCAACCTGTGTGTGAATTATATATAGTATATTTTCTTTTAAAATAACCACTTTCCTCATCTATAATAGAGGTAAGTCTTCAAAGAGATCATATCCAATACAGGAAATGCTCTGATTCGATGAATTTGTATGGTTGCAGAAGATTGAATTGAATAGAGCACCTGAAACTTTTATTATGAGAGTTTTCCTCATTGGATTTCTATTTTCATTGAGAATTTTCTTCTACTGTCCTCTTTAATTGATTTTGTTTTCCCTACTTCTTGTTCCTTTCCATGACAAAAGATCTTCAATTTGACGAGGCAAGTTGAGTCAATGGATGAAACTACCGGTAGTTAATAAGAATTTCTCTTTTTTTTCTTCTTCTCTTTTACTTCTATTTTTTTCTTTTGTTTTCCAATTTTTTTCCTTTTTTTCATTTCTTTTTGTTTTTTTGTTTTCTTTTTTTCCCTTCTTTTTTTACCCTTTTTTTTTATGTTTTGTTTCTACTTTTAGTACGAAGCCGCACTTGAATTTTGGAGATGAAGCGAAGCCGCAATTGAATTTTGGAGATGAAGCGAAGCCGCAATTGAATTTTGAGAGATGAAGCGAAACCGCAATTGAATTTTGGAGATGAAGCGAAGCCACAATTGATTTTTGGAGATGAAGCGAAACCGCAATTGAATTTTGGAGATGAAGCGAAGCCGCAATTGAATTTTGGAAGTGAAGCGAAGCCGCAATTAAATTTTGGAGATGAAGCGAAGCCGCAATCGAATTTTGGAGATGAAGCGAAGCCGCAATCGAATTTTGGAGATGAAGCGAAGCCGCAATCGAATTTTAGAATGAAGCGAAGCCGCAATCGAATTTTGGAGATGAAGCGAAGCCGCAATCGAATTTTGGAGATGAAGCGAAGCCGCAATCGAATTTTGGAGATGAAGCGAGCCGCAATCGAATTTTGGAGATGAAGCGAAGCCGCAATCGAATTTTGGAGATGAAGCGAAGCCGCAATCGAATTTTGGAGATGAAGCGAAGCCGCAATCGATTTTGAGATGAAAGCGAAGCCGCAATCGAATTTGAAGATGAAGGAGTATCAATGAAGCCCTTGAACTTGAAGATGAAGGAGTATCAATGAAGCCCTTGAACTTGAAGATGAAGGAGTATCAATGAAGCCTTTGAACTTGAAGATGAAGGAGTATCAATGAAGCCTTTGAACTTGAAGATGAAGGAGTATCTTTGAACTTGAAGATGAAGGAGTATCAATGAAGCCTTAGCGGAAGCAAAGATCGTCCTTGTTCGCACGAGATTTCAAGAGAGATTTATTTCGTGGAACTTGAACTTTGTATTTGTATTAATTTTGTAGAAAGTGAGTACAATCTCTAATATACAGTATTTTGATGCTTTCAAAATAAACTATAAACTTTAAGATAGTTGATCTTCTTGAACAATCGACCTTTGGACTTGTTTAATCTTCTTGGGTGATCGGCCTTTTGGCTTGTTGATCTTCTTAGATGATCGACTTTTGGGCCTGATGATCTTCTTAGATGATTGACTCTTAGGCTTGTTGATCTTCTTGGAGGATCAGTCTTTGGACTTATTGATTTTCTTGGAAGATCGGCCCTTGGGTTTTTTGATCCTCTTGGAGGATTAGTGTTTGCATGAAGCTTCCGGAGAAACTTGTTTCGTGGAGTTGAACTTAAATTGGTGTTGATGTTGATTTGATGCAATGTGGTTCGATCTCTAGTACTTGATTCTCTGATTCTCTTTCAGTTGAATGCATGCGCTTGATTTGAGGAAGCGAAGCGCGTGATGATCGTGGAGTTGAAGTCTTGGAAGAATACTTGTATCTCCGAAGGACGTCAGTCTTTAAGGGTCTTCTATCTTCTAAGAATGCAGCTTTAGGAGTCTTGGGAGTCTTTTGCCTGTTGATGAATTCTCTTTGGACTCTCTAAATATAGAATTGCTTGTATCTTCAAAGAACTTTAGAATGCTTGCATCTTCAAAGGACTTCAGTCTTCAGGATGCTTGTATCTTCAAAGGACTTCAATCTTCAGGTGTGGTCAACTTTAGGAGTCAAGGAGTCTTCTAATTGTAAAGAATTCTCTATAAGCTCTCTTGAGTATAGAATTGCTAATTCTTATAAATGAGAAGAATCCCTCTATTTATAGAGTTCTTTGCTGGACTTCATGGGCTTGGGTTCGGTCGGTCCATGGGACAGACTAATTGGATTTGGGCCTTATTTGACATTTTGATCAAATTAAGCCTATTTATGGGCTAAATTGGACTTTTAGCCCAAAAAATAATATCAAATTGGACTGAAGTAATTTTATTCAATCCAATGGTTACGAAGGAAACATGTGGCATCATCGGACTTCACCAATTTATGTCTTCAACTTCAATTTGGGACAAATGTCAACTTCTAATTAGTCTCGAATTCAATTATTTGGAATTTCGTCATTAATTTAGTAAATGACGTGACAATTTGCGATCGGTCCAAAATTTCTCATTCAACAGTCCCAATTTTCATTTTTATTGAATATAAATTTTTACAGTAAAACAACAACAAGATTGCATTTACTTAAAATTACAGGATGCTTTAAAACGATCACATAGGGTTTCAGAAACCTTTATCTTTGAAGAACCTTTTCTTCAAGAACACCCTCGTACAAGCTACGAACGAAACACCTTCCACATGGATCTCCTTTTTCAAGAATAGACACTACCACTCGATAATCATCTGTATTCTCTTGGGATAAAGGATTCAAGCAAGAATTATGGGCTTTGTTTGAATTCTTGGAAGAATGAAGGATATGAGGAGGAAGAGAGGCAAGAGAAGAACTTTTCTTCTCTATGAGTTCTTTCCTTAGAGAGAACATTCTTCTCTGAGAGAATAAAGGAAGAACATGATTCATTCAACTTCTTGAATCCCACGTTAGTTACCTTGAGAGAATAAGGGGAGAGAGTTATAACTCCTTCCCTTTTTATTAATTTCAATTAAATTAATAAAATAATATATATATATATATATATAGTAACTATTTTAGTATATATATATATACTATATGTTATATCATATATCCTATAGTTTTATGTTGCATCAAATATAACATAAATTATAGATTTATTCTCTCTCAACTGTAGGCATTTAATATAAATCACATTTATATTAAATGTACTTATATGAATCTCATCCATAATATTTAATTCCTCTCAATATAAATCATACTTATATTTAATTACATGAATCTCTTTCATATAATTGGTATTTGAATCATATTTAAATTCCTCTCATATTACCTTTAATTATAATGTATCAAATATAATATATTGATTATATCACATATATAATCAATTTAATTAATTATATCATATATAATTAATTTCCTCAATTAATTTGAACACTTCAAATTCATCCAAAGATTAAATCCTTGTTGAGCTACAGAGGATACCTTATGGACGTGTAGATTGGAGCTTCAATAGTAATCGAATAATTAATTAAACTCTTTAATTAAATTACCCAACATCCGTTAACTGTCGGTCACTCCACTAAAGACCGACAGCTACACTCTTTGCACTACAGATAAATTTTTGTGTCTATTGAATATAACCAATCAACAGTGCGATGACCCTTCACAAATTGCTCGTAAGTATTGCTGGTCCAAAATATCGTTTTGCCCCTGTAGTTACATCTAACTCCTTAAGTACCACTGATTCCTCTAATGAGCAACAAGTCATAGTCCCACTATGACCAAGTCCCTCTTAGGTCAAGAGAGAGTGTGGCCACTATATTCAAGACCCAGAATCAGCCATTAAGGGAGTAATTTATTTACTTACCCCTATATCGGGGAAAGAGTGAATTTCGTCTTGTGTAGCTATGTTTCCAGCTCCTCAATCAGATGAGTCCCCAAAATGGTAGGTTTGTTGAGTTGGCAATCTGGCCACTCTCACCCATACAAATCAAAGGACCGCCTTCATGAGCAGGAGTTCACAACTCACTCAGGATTCAGGTCATGCCACCTATGGTCATTCTAGTGAAATGCAAGTCGGTCTTATACAAACTCTTTTTATAGGATACCCCGCTCATATGTCTCCACATAAATAATCAGGATCAGCTCATTTGTAGCACTTTACGACACTTATAACACCTACAAAGCGGGTCGTATCCGTAGTGTCACCAAGATAAGATACCTAGTCTTATCTATCTACTGCAGACCGTTTAGGTTATTATTTAAATAAGATCCACTTGTATGTCTCTACATACTTGTTTAAATTACATTAAATAACCTCGGATTTTAGTTTAGTGGATTTATTATATGCTTATAAGATAACACTTATTTTATTAACAACAATATGTTTATACAAAGTTTACAATCTATGAGATTACAAGGAGATTTAGGACACCATTCTCAGGGTGAGCGGGGATCGGGTTCGGGGTTAGGGATGGGGTGGGGATTCTTTCCCTGTTTCTGCTTCGTCCCCAACTGAAGACCCGTTTTAAATCTACAGTTTGACCCCCATACCCGGTCAAACCTTGAATTTACCACCCCGCTCGGGTCGGGGACCCACAGGAAATTTTTCCATCCCTAATTGTTCCAAATATGTTTTTTCTAATCACTCTCTATTGTGATAACAGTAGGGATGTGGAAGATTCTAAGGAACCTCGGAGTCACCGAAGAGGCAAACATATCGAACGGAAGTACCATTTGATTAGGGAGATTGTGCATCGCGGTGATGTGATAGACACGAAGATCGCGTCAAAGCATAATGTTGTTGATTCGTTTACAAAGGCTTTGACGGATAAAGTGTTCGAAGGTTATCTGGAGAGTCTTGGTCTACAAGACATGCGGCACCATGTCTAGGGCAAGTGGGAGATGATACTGGGGTATAGAGTATGCCTTAGTTTATTGCATATTGTACTATTTTTATGTATTATACATTCATCTCCTAAGGAATTAGGACAAGTGAGAGTTTGTTGGGATTGGTGTTCTAATTCTCTAGGTGGTCTCGTAGTTTGTAAACATTTTGTACACATTGTTATTAATAAAAATAAATTTTATTTTATTTTCATTTACTCAAATCCAATAAACTAAGATCTGTTGTTATTTCACGTAACTTAAGCCTGTATGTAAGACATACAAGTAGATCATTCCTTATGTAATAACCTAAATGGTCTGTAGTAGATGAATAAATGAGAGATACCTTATCCCGGTGACACTATGGATACGACCCGTTTTGTAGATATTACAAATGTTGTAAAGTGCTACAAATGGTCTGATCATGACCATTCACATGGAGACATGAAAGCGGGGGTGTCCTATACGAAGAGTTTGTATAAGATCAGACCACGAGATGATTAGTCTATTTATATAACGCGGTTAATAATTGAGACTTACATTTCACTAAAATGACCATAGGTGACATGACATTAATCATGAGTGAGTTGGGAATTCCTACCTATAAGGGTGGTCATTTGATTAGTATGAGTGAGAGTGGCCAGATTGCCAACTCAATAAGCCTACCTTTTTGGGGATTCGTCTGATTGGGGAGCTAGGAACTCAGCTACACAAGACGGAATTCACTCCTTCCTCGAAGCAGGGTTAAATAGATAAATTGCTCCATTAAGGGCTGATTCTGGGTCTTGAACGTAGTGGCCATACCCTCTCTTTGGAAGAGATGACTCAGTGGTACTTAAGGAGTTAGATGTAACTATAAGGGCAAAATGGTAAATTGACCCAACTTTACTTACAAGCGATTTGTGAAGAGTTATCATACTGTTGATTGGTTAAATGGACATAAAAATATATCTGTAGTGCGGATAGTGCAGCTGTAGTGGAGTGACCAACAGTTAATGGATTGTGGATCTCGTGACTAAAGAGTTTAGTCAGTTATTCATGTACTGTTAGAGCTTCAAGCTACAGATCTATGAGGTCCCCTTGGTAGCTCAATAGGTTCAAGTTGAGAATCAGATTTTGGGTTAGTTTGAAGTGTTCAAATTAATAAGAGAAAATTCAATTATATGTGATATAATTGATATGATATATTAGATACATTAATTGGGGGAATTAATATAAATATGATTTATATTAAGTACCATAAAATAGAAAAAGTACTATGGTTTATATGTTTCATATGACGAAATATTAAAACTATAGGTTATAAATATAATATGATAAGTTGGTTATCATATTTATTTATAATATATTAATTGTATGATAATTAATTCTTTTTCTCTAATAACCGAATTGAGTGGAAGGTTATTGGAAGTTTTATGGTAACTGTGAGATAAAAAGGAAAATTGTTTTCCAAAATTAGCAGTTGATTGATTCAGAAAATTCTCACGAAAAAGGCTATCAAGTAAAAAGTGTTTTTACTAAGCGTTAGCGTCGATAGTGTACACGATTGAGAAAGAGTTAACCATATGATAGTTACTTGCTGATCGTTGCTACACGGTCGAGTAGCAAAGTCTATACGATAGGCTTCATCTCTAAACGATCGAGTACATTGTCTATAAGATAGACAGTTTTCATATCTCCCACTTACTCGATCGTATACCTTCTATCTTCCTCAATAAAGATCATACAGAGCTCACAACTCCTGGATTCTCACACGAATACCAAGGTAACACTTGTGGTGGTGTTCTTGTTCAGTTCGTGGATCGAGTTGGACTCGATTGGGATCAAGGCTCATTCAGACGTTCATGGAGGCCGTGTTCTATTCATTATGTTCGAGTGTTGCTTTGGACGTATTGGAAATCGGTCGAGAGATATTTGAAGAATAGTTCTTCAAAGGTACGCACACTCTATCCCTTGTATCCTCTTATAGCATGTTGTAATTTCTGATTATGCATAACCTGTTCGTTTCCATTTAAGACTGTAATTGTTTGTGTTCGTTTTGAATGGGATTTGGAACGATCCACTTCTGCTGCTCATGGAGAGCTCTGTTTAGATTTCCTTCATCAGCATTGTTAATTAGGAAAAATATTTTTTTACTTGTAAGTATCGTGTGTATAGTTGCACCGTCTGCCAGACATAAATCTTCTTTGCTCATTTTTTAAATACCCAACATATGAAAATGATCCATGTTTCTTCATTCAAAAAAATGTTCACAATAAGAAAAACAACACTTAAAATATACAAAAGTTACTAAAAAAAACCATGAGATAGATAAAAGAAAACAACATTAAGCCTAGATATTCTCAAAATCAAAAGAAACACTCGATGTTCCATCAACTGTGTCAATCTTCTCTTCAGAAGATTCAAAGAAGTCCGTCATATCCAAATTTGTCATATGGGATGGGTCAAATATACCATTATCCTAGTATGCAAAATTTGCTTCCACATTTTTCACTTTGTTCTTTAGGGAGGCTTGATAGAGGTCAACTAAGTATTTTGACATACGACAGGTATGTGACTAATGCCCAGTCATTCCACATCAGAAGTATTTATTTTTAACACTTTTTGAACTCTTATCTTGTGAAGTTTTTCCTTTATGATCATCATTTTGTGTGGTTCTTTTGAAATCTGAATGATTAAAACGACCACCACGAAAATAATATTTATTTTTTACTCTACCACGGTCACGACCTTGACTATGATTATTATTAAAATTCACATTCATTTCAGGGAATGATGTCTTTCCAGTTGGTCAAGATTCATGATTTTTTATCAATAACTCGTTATTTTGTTCGTCCATGAGAATTTGAGAAGATATGAAATTAATTAAGAATACTGTTTAAAACCTTTCTCTCGATATTGCTACTGTAGGAGCATATTCGAGACATGAAATGTATAAAATGTCTTCTCTAACATACAACATCAGTAATTTTTTCTCCATATAACAACAATTTTGAACTGATTTTAAATAATGTGGAATTGTAATCACTTACTGATTTAAAATCTTGTAGCCTCAAATGCATCCACTCATAACAGGCTTTAGGATGAATAATTGTCTTTTGATGATCATATCTTTCTTTCAAAAATTTTCACAAGATACGGGTATATTTCATTGTAAGATACTCCATTTTTAATCCCTCATGGAGATGATGACAAAGGAAAATCATAGCTTTTGCCTTGTCTTGGTTGGATGTCGTATTTCCTTCTTTAATTGTTTCTCCCAAGTTCATAGCATCCAGGTGAATTTTGACGTCAAACACCCATGACAAATAATTATTGTCATTAATGTCAATAGCTACGAATTTAAATTTTGTAAGGTTTGACATGGCAATACCACCACAAATATTGCATTTATATTAGAAATTTAATATGCACTAAATATGTAAAATAATATTTAATATATTAATTATAATAAAGAGGGAAACAAACCGACCTATCTTCAGCGATGGAAGCAACATGAGCTTATGTTGATAACGTGTTGTGAAATTGAGGAGCACAAGGAGATGGAGAATATAATAATAAATAAATAAATATAATAATAATAATAATAAAATATAACTAAAGTTATAATTTTATGGAAATAGGAATAATAGAAATAGAAAATATGATTTTGTGAAAATAAAAAATATATGAAAATTTCTTTTTATTCTCACCAATGTGCATAATTTTAAGATCCAATAAATGTCACTATTTATAGACAAAGTGTCAAGTAGGATGTGTACTTACATGGTCACTAAACATGAATTCTTACAAGACACATAGACAACATGAAAAATGACAAACTTTTAGGACAATAAATATTGGACATCTATTTTTATGGTATTTATAATACAAAAGACCGTTTTGTCGGAGAAATTTATGGGATATTCGGTGATTATAGAGGAGAAGGAATGTGACCAGTAGGGGTATGCCACGTGTAGAGAAACAAATGCATACTGCTGTGTGGAATGCTCCAAAAAGTACAGGTGGCGTTTTAGAATGAATGTGGTAATCAGAGTTGCTGTAGCAATAAATAGTAAATATTAATTTACCATTTCACAACAAGCCGCGCCTGTAGCTCAGTGGATAGAGCGTCTGTTTCCTAAGCAGAAAGTCGTAGGTTCGACCCCTACCTGGCGCGATCTGTTTTTCTCTTTCATTTTTAGTTTTTATTTTCTTATTTATTATTTATGAAAACTAATTACTACTTTTAATTCTTTGAACTAGAAATGAAGATAATTGTTAGATTATAATATCATTTTGATTCTATATTTTGAAATTTGTATAATTTTAATCTTCATAGATTCACACATTTAATTTCAGTTGATGTATTTTCAATAAATCTTAAATTTGATATTTAAAGTTAATTTTTATCAAAATTGATTCAATAATTGAATATGTTTTCAAAATGATATTAAAAACGTTAACAAATAATAATTTTTTTTGAAAAATTAGTAATAAACAAATAAAATAGACTATATTTACATTTAATATTTAGTGAAAGTATATAAATTAAATTTAAAACAGTGAAGATGAAAATGATATTTTAACTTAATTGTTAGTTTATATTTCAATCAATGTTTAAAATATATTAATGCAAAACCCATAAAAAGTAAAAGAACATAATATTTTTATAAAAGGAAAGTCAGACCCACTAAAAGGTAAAGAATGATAGTGATGTCTCCCACTCTTCTTCATTAAGGAATTAATGTTACCCATTATGAAATGCCAATTCATTATTTTAATCTTTTTTTTTTTTTTTTTTTGAGGAAATCAGTTTTTCTTTTAGTTTTATTTATTTTTTTTAATAAAATTTCTGTCAACTTTAATATTTTTAGGATTAAATATATGTTACAGTCTCCGTATGTTTTTTTTTTTTTCCTGAGAAAAGTTTCTCTTTATAATATATGTTTTTTCATTCTATCTTTTATAGGCTTTTATGTTTACTTTTTCAATTGGAAATTATTCAAAATTGGGGAAAAAAAAAAAGTGTTACTGCTACCTAATAAATGGGCAGAAACTTAACCGAGTAAGAACAAAAGAGAAAATTGGGTTAAAATATATATTTATCCCATTTTATGGGTATTATCATAGACATATACATGTATGCCATAACTACTCAAACGAATATACAATAAATCAATGATAATTTGAAAAGTGAACTTCATTTGATTATATTTGTTGTTGTTTATCTTTATTTGAGACACGAAAGGTGATCAATTTAATTGCTTTTAAAAATTACGTGGGACTCACTAATCGATATTGTTACAATTACCGTTATAGTATGAGAAGTATCAATCTATCACATTTATTGTTACGGTTAACAATAGACCCTAAACAGTAACGATAAATATAACAAATTTATAATTCTAATTAAACGTGATCAAAAGATATCCAATTACGTGATGATCCATTACGATTGGTCTATCGATTAAATTTCATTATTACACAAATCTTTTAATAAATGTCGCGTCAATGTCTACTTTATATACAATCATTGCATTTCATTGATTAGGAAAAAAACAAATAATAGAATATGGAAGTTGGACACAATTTTGTAAATGAATATAAAGAAAAGACAGCAAAATGGGCTATTTTGGTAGTGCAGCGTTATGTACTGGGAATGCAGAGGCAGCAATGAGATTGGTCCCTCAACTATACTAATACATTTCAAAATAATGTCAAAATTCTGACACCAATTATGCTATTTTTCCATCATAATTCATAACCACCTTCTTCCTTGGTTTATTCTTACTCAAGCATTTGAATATAAAGACATTCCTTTTAACTCCCTATGCTCTACAACAGAAATAATGGTTCTGGTCCACATTATTGCACCAAAACAGCCAATCATTGCACTTGCTTCAAGTATAAGGTCTGTTTGTTTAAAGCAAGGGGGCATTATTTGATGTAGCTTATATTATATTAATGGTCGCTTTTATAAAGAGAGAAAAATTTTGCATAACTTAGCCTTTACTGGTTACAGAAATAATCCAACCAATTATTTCTAAAACAGTAATATTACTTCTGTACTGCTTCAGCTTGTGCAAATGCATATGAAAATGGTCTTGCATTGATTGCAATTATGAAGTGAAAAGTTTGATAATAAATGACCTTCAGTGTTATTACTATTTTTGGGACAAACCATCGTTAATAAGTAAATAATATGAAGATAAATGTAAAACTAAATTGAAATAAGACCTTTAAATTGATTAGAGAAAAAGTGTTTCAAAAATTTGTTTTTTTTAAAACAGTTTTGATAAAAATAATTGAAAGTCCACTTCAAAAGCTATTTTAAATTATTGCTAAAAACTCCAATTCTTTCCACCAAAATAACATAGGGTGTGTTTAAAATGCATTTAAAAAGTAAGTCATTTTACAAAATAATAATAATAAAAATAATAAATAAATTTGACTATTATTCAAAATACCTTTTGAAGTGTATTTTCAACGATTTTTATCAAAAGTGTTTAAATAATAATGAGTTTTTATGAAAAAAAAATATTTTTTCTTAAGTCAATTCAAATGAACCATTAAACTAAATACTTGAAAATGCATCTCAAATACACCCTAAAACTTATGTTTAGAGAGTTAACCACCCACAATTGTTCATACATTCTCAACCGCCAAAACAATTCTCATTTCCTAAAATCTAACAGCTAAACAACCATACTGTAATATGTAGGATTTATATATATATATATATATTAGTTAAAAACAGTTCGGTTCGGTTTGACCACCAAACCAAACCGTTTCCACCCTTAGTTCATGTATTCAAACATAACTCAATAGATAAAAGAATCAATTATTATCTCAAAAGTTGATAAGTTCGTTCATATCTCCACTGCAATATACGGTCAGATTTCCTTCCCACATAAATAACCGTCCTATAGTATTTTGGCAACATAAGGCTGAGCAAAATGGGACAGTCGCCTTAGGAATCGGTAACCATTTCAAAAGCTAAATTACATTGATTCTAATCTACAGAAAAAAAACAAAGTCAAGCAGAGAGGCTATACAGAAATAAAATCAAACTCAACACATCTGAGAGATCCAGCCGCAACGTTTTCGCTAACCTCCTTGACGTGAACGAGAAGGCATTATGCTCTCCATAATGTCTGATGAATCAGATCCATTGTGATGTCTAATGAGGGAGAAAAAGGCCATTAGTGTTCAGTATTCCTCTTCCATGAGGCCAATTATAACAGAATTCCATAGTTTTCTAACCTCAGTTGGTTGAATCAGTACTCTCCATGCTCCTCCATTCTTCTTGTGTAATCTGTTGGCTGAATTCACAGCCTATGTCATGCTTTGCCCACTTCTTGAATGTGTTGAGAGTGGCTTTTGCCAGGTGGAATGAAAATCAGATCTTCCCAGGCTGAATTCTTTTCATTCAACTGTAATTGATCAAGAAAACTAAGACGGAGTCCAATTTCTATATTCTAAAAGATGCTGCTACTTGAGATCAAGAAACCTCACCTCCATTTTCTTAAGAACATCTTCCAAACTACCAACCTGTTGTATTACAATTTAAGTTAAATGAAGGGAAGAAACAATATAATCGTGGACTAACTGAACAGAGAATTTTTTTTCCCACAAGAAAGAAACATGGAATGATCATACACAAATTTTCACTTGCAGGATAATAATTTCAGACATTCTGGAACCAACTTCATCATCACTATCACTTCCACATCTGTCTGAATAAGACTATTAACATCTCTCAAATATCTTGGGAGCAAAAAACCAGCGTAAACTGTAAACTATAATGGGAAAAATAACAAAACCAATTTTTCATTTAACAGAGAGTGGCATATCTGACGGGAGAGATCACTTCTAAAATGTAATAAGTAATAATGTATCAAAATGCAAAAGAAGAGAGAAAATATAGAACACCTTATTTGTTAAAATACCTCGAATTAGTTATCTGGTACTTTATATACACATTTGGTTATGTATGAGTTTGGTCCTAAGATTTGGGAGGGTGCGCTATATATAAACCCTCTAACCCTCCAGGTGCCTTTGCAATCTATATTACCTAAAATTTCCCTCTATTAATAAAATTGATCTCTCTCTTTGCCCGTGAACGCATATTGTTAGTATACCACATAAATGTCTATGTTGATCCTTACTATTTATGTTTTCTCGCTTTATTTATTTGTCGATTTCATAACAATATTACATGGAGAACTAGCCACAGATCAAGCCAAAAAGTTGAACTCATTCAATGAATAGAACATACCAAAAATAAAAGATGGAAACCATACCATAATATGTTGAGAAGTTCCTAATCCTCTTGATGCCTTTGAGACCTTCAACAATTCCTTTTCTATATCTTCCTATATTTCCAGTAAATGGTTAGATGCATCTTCGATCCATAGATCCTCAGAAATCATATGCATACAGACCTTAGTAAAGTATATAGGACAATAACGCTTGTTTTTCTTTTTCACGATCAGAAGGTCAGACTGTAAAAAGAAAACAAAAATTGTTATCATTAGAAGTGAACAGGATGTAGGACATGTCAACCCAACTATATTCATGTATTATGAACTTCGCACACCAACAATCATGATTGAGGGCCGTTTATTTTCTGCATTAGAAATTTGGAAAGTGTCCAGTGATTCAATTTATGGGTCATTTTAGTGTTTTCACAATGCTGATTTTTTTCATTTGAGTTTGTGTTAAAACTTAAAACCATTTAATAACTGCACTAACGTACCTGAAAAACAGGAACTCCATCAAAACTGCTTCTGGTATCCGAAGCTTTAAGCTACAAATAAAAACATACAATTATGAGTCCATTTTCAGGTCAACAGAAATACAGCATATTCAAAATGTTTGATATTGTTTGTAAATGTTTTGATACAAGTCAAATGAAAGTAACATCTCATATCAAATAGAAATGTCAAGCCATCTTTCAAGATAGTTATAAGCAAGTACACCCCAACGGGTATCCAACTAGATAATATACTTATAATTAGTGCCACACATTAATAGTGAGACAATATCAAGCTTACAAAATTTGGTTTGGTTGTAAAGAAAAGAACTAGGGATTTTAATATCTCCCAGATGTGACCATCACGAGATTTGAAGTGATTGCTCCATAATCATTTTACCTTTTCAACTTCCCCTCGACCACTAGACCACTAGGCTAACCTATTGTAATTGGTACCTAGCCAAAATCAACCTAGCATCTCTTATAAGTATTGGTATTTCTACAGAAGTTAAAATTTGGAAAACAAATGAAAGAATATAAAATATAGCATAGCATTGACACAAGCCTTTGTCTGAGGGCCACGAAAATAACAAGATCAAATGAAACTTGCCTCTAACGCATTCTTGATCTGAATAGGATCTGGCAAAAAGCGGAATGCAATACCTTCAACTTTCAACATATATACCTGTGAATCATAAAAAAATGAGCAGAAACTACTAATAAATCTACTTAAGTACAGAAGTAGAGTGAAACTAAAGGAGGAAAGCCCGGGAATTGACAATACACAATACATGGGCAAAAGAAAAATCAAATTCAATTCTCAATGAGTTCTTTTACAGAGATTACATTTCAATCCCCAAAGAAAAAAAAAGGAAAAAAGAAAAAAGAAAAACAAAATACAAAATAGACACTCTATTCTCACCATCAAGTTCAAATTCCGTGTTTTATAAGTTCAACCTATTTATTCTATTTATATGAAATCTCCCTTCCCAACACATTAAGAAACATTCAAATTCATACGTCTCACAGATGAAATTTTTCACCAGCTAGATGATTATAAATAAAACTGAATCATCTCAACGAGTAAAAGCTCCTCTCATTGTCTTGTCTCATACCATTGATCAGGAGTACTGGTACAAACCTACAAATGCAGGTATCCACCACCCACACTAACCTTCACTACGGAAATCCGCTACACGGTTGAACATTAAGGGGCCGAAAAACAAAATAACTACAGCAGGGAAAAAGTTTGGTACTAGAGAAGTAAAACATTGATGATGCAAGCACGGTACCTGGTCAAGGGTAATTGGGACAACCTTGGCATTACTTCTTAGTTCTCTTTTCCTCGATCGGACCTGAAATTCACTATAACAGATATCATATTGCAATATAGACATCAAAATTCTCAAAAATTATGGATGAAATAGCAGATTTCAAAAAAAGAATTAGAATAGTAAACTTACTTCAAATGCAGAAAATTTTCCAAATCATCAAACACAAATTCCACTTAAAAAAAAGTACAAATTGATTGCGACAAGTTTTCCTCACTTCTTCAATATCATTTTACTATGCACAGATGGGGAAGAGAAAACAGGGGCAAGACAAACCTGAGCCAAAAAGGTCTCCGCATCTTCCTTGCGGAAGCACAGCAACCCAATTGACTTGACACCATTGGGATCAGAAATGAGCACAAACTCGTTGTTTGAATTGCTAACAGTGTAGACCGCCGTGCCAACGAGGGACTTAGCCACTTGGTCGGAGCTTAGAGTGGCAGCCAAGGCATGAGTGTGCTGCGCAAGGGACGCGAAAGCTGGTGTGGGGAATGATCGCCAATTAGCCTCCGCCGGCCATCTTCTGGCAAGAGTTCCGGCAAAGCGTTTGGTGTCTTCAAGACGATTGGAAAGCTCGGCTCCGAGTCTGGTACAGTGATGGCGGATGAAAGAAGAAACGGATAGCAGAGGATTCGAATGCGGGTAGGGTTTTGGGATCTCCATCGCCACGAGAAACCCCCGATTCTTCCGTGGCTCTGAGTTTTTATTTTGTCCAAAATTTATGGGATATTGACAAAATTTGACCTAAAATCAAAATTAAATTATCCTTTTCAGTTATTTTTTTTCCGCCGGTTTGGGATAAGGTTTTATAGAGGTATGAAAAAAAAAAAAACAAAACTTAGAAACAAGAGGTTTGGAAATGTAGGAAAATTATTCTGGATGGTGAGAAATGTTATCTGAATTTTATAGAAAAAAATTGTTTTTGTATTTAATTTATGAACTTAACCATAATAACCTTATATAATTTTATATAAATTAAATAATAAATATCATTCAATATCTTATTAAGAATAATATAATATTAATTATAAAGTTTAAAAATTAATCAATTACTATATTTAATAAATATCATATTTAATTATAATTTAATATTTAATTATTTTTAATTAATTAATTTCAACATCCCAAATTTTAATTTTAATTAAATAATTTAAAAAATATATTTTTTAAACAATATATTATATCATATTAATATAAAAATAAAATAAATAAGATACAAATATGATATGTTAATAAAGAATGTTAACAAATATCCTAAAAAAATTTATAAAGATTTTTTTTAATTTATAAATATGATATATTAATAATGAATGAAGTAATAAAAATAAATCATAATAAATAATAAATTGTCATAAATAATCATTAATAATGAATAATTAAATTAAAATTAATCTTAATAAATAATTATTTGATTAGAAAAAATAAGTAATCAATTATTATTATTATTGAAAAATGGATTATTGTACTATTCTAGTTTATCAATTAAATACATTTAAGATGTTGTTATCTATTTGATTCATATTTATGTACCAAAATAAATTAAGTAAATATCTTAATAAATTTTTGTTGATTTATTAAAACAAATAATTATATTAATTTTGTTAAATTAACTTTAATTAATTAAATATACTTAAAATAAAATTATATATAAAAGGAAAAACAGAAGAAGAGGGGTAAAAAATAAAACTTATTGTTTTAAATGGGAAAAGAAAACTTGAAAAACGAGGATGGTTGAGAATGAGCTATTCACAGACAAATTGATAAAACCTGTGTAACAACATACTGCACCCCTCCCCAGATTATTCTCTTAATCCAAGAAGAGATGTGAAAACAACAATTGTCAACTCTCTTATGATAACCACTGTCCAACAATCTTCTAGAAACCTATAATTTTAGCACCTGTTAAACCTAATTAGCAATTTGTAATTCTCTAGAACTTAACAGATAACTTCAGCAACAACTTTAAACATATAATTTATTGCTAACTAGAAATATTAGCATCAACATACACAACAGATTCAGGAAACCAACTTAAATACAACACAAATTCCACTCTGTTTTCACACCCCCTGACATGGACATAAGAACCAATAACAAAACATTATAAGCCACCTACACTGCAATCTTCCTGAGGATATGAGAAGTGACTGACTAGCAAAACTGCTAGGCCTCGGGATGTCGATCACTACCTGGAGAGGAAAACATTTTAAAAGAGCGAATTGGAAAGCCTAGCGAGTGACTATCTTAAATAAAATATACTTTAAATCATAGTTAACATAAACATACTTATCAAGAAGTATTTATTAAAACATATGCAGGGTTTTTTAAAAGGAACTAAAATCATAAGAGTAGATCATGTAAAAGAAGAGAAACCCTAGAATAATTTATTAGCATCTTTCTGAAAACTCCCCTACTCCACTGCTTAAACATGTGGGAGAGCTCTTTGCTCAATCCCTACTAACCTTAGTTGAGAAAGAACCCTTTGACTCGATCTTATCAACGTCGATAATATAGTCATACGTGCGCATAGAACTGGATTGGGTATTGACCACCTTATCATACCCTCAGTGTCAAGGATCCTTAACATCATTGTAATTGAAGGAACTCTTATTCAAGAGTACCTACGAGCGGAAGCAGATCTTTCCAATTCATTGTAACAGAATTCCCACATATACATTCAAACATACTAGTACGCATTCATAATGCTAAATTATTGACATGCTCAAAGGAAACATAAATAAGAGATCGAGATATAATACCAATTGAAGACTTATTCTTCACAGCAAATCTCGCATCCACTGAGACGGTAAGATATTGCTCAGCAGCACCCAATCGTCTACCTCGAACAGTCTCCACACGAACAGAAGGAAACAGGGACGACACCACCACTCAGAGCCATCAGTATTCTTCGAATGAGAATCCAAAGAGTGGGCTTTGTTTGATTTTGGTAGAGAGAATGAGGAAAGGAGATCATATACAATGATCAAACAAGTGGGAGAAAGGCTCGTCTATCGTATAGACAAAATGTTTGATCGTTTAAGTGAAGTATATGATCGTGTAGGAAAAGGTAAGCGATCGTCTAAACGATCGTGTAGGAAAAAACTAAGTGATCGTCTATACGATCGTATAGTATATATCGGGCACAATCACTTAGGAAAAGGTATAAGATTGTTTAGTAAATAGCGCGCGTGGATGTAATCGTTAAGCGATCGCTTAGCACTATCATATAGGTAAACGATCGTTCAAACATTATCGTATAGGCTCAGGTTTTGTTAAACGATGACACTCTTCAACACAATGTCCACGCATACAGTGATTAACACACCGTGAGTTATTTAAGTGTCTCAAAGTGATTTTTCAACTTACTCATCCGTTATGAAAATAGAAGAGACGCCGTCCTATTACCCCTTTAACCTAATAGACAATAATATCATCACATCATATTCATAACCTATTAATTAATATCATATATTAATCATAATATTTTTCCTCCACTAGATATAAATCATATTTATATCTAATTTCCTCCAAATTATTGTATCTCATACATAAAGTTAATTATATCATATATAATTAACTAGTTCAATTATATCATATATAATCAAACTTCCTCTTGTCAATTTGAACATTTCAAACTCCAAAAACTAACTCTCAACTTGTATCAAAGCTACTAAGGGGACCTTATGGACCTATGGCTCGAAGTTCCAACGACACGTGAATAGCTTATTAAACTCTTTAGCCACGATAACCATCATCTGTTAATTGTCAGGCATTCCACTAAAGACCGACAGTTGAACTCTTCTTACCATAGGTATATTTCTATGTCCATTGGATATAACTAATCATCGGTACGATGACCCTTCATAGATGCTCGTAAGTATAGTTGGCCAATTTACTATTTTCCCCTTGTAGTTACATCTTACTCCTTAAGTACCACTGATCCCTCTAATGAACAATACAACATAGTTCTACTATGTGTGAACATCTCTCGGGCCATGAGAAGGTGTGTGGCGCTACATCGTTCAAGCCCCCGATCAGCCCTTAAGAGAGCAATCTATCTACTTACCCTCACTTTGGGGAATGAGTGAATTCCATCTTGTGAAGCTAAGTTCTCAGCTCCCAACTCAGACAAATCCCCAAAGTGGTAGGTTTGAGTCGGTGCTCTGGCCATTCACACCTATGCAAATCAAAAGACCGCCCTCAATGGCAGAAGTTCCCAACTCACTCAGGATTGAGGTCATGTTACCTATGGTCATCCTAGTGAAGTGAAGTCTCAGTCATGAACAGAGTTATATGACGAAATGTTAACACTTCGAGGTTAAGTCTTATACAAACTCTTTGTATAGAATGCCTCCACTCGCATGTCCCTTACACGAATAGTTAGGATCAAATCATCTGTGACAAGTCACAACACTTGTAACTATCCACAAAGCGGGCCGCGTCCGTAGTGTTACTAGGATAAGGTTTCCCTCTTATATTCATATACTACAGACCATTTTGGTTGTCACTTAAGACATAATCCACTTGTATGTCACTACATACATGCTTAAGTTACATAAAGTCAACCAGGGATATTAAGTTCATTGGTTTGTAATAAAATAAAAAACATCTAAATGTGCAAAATCAAGAAGGGAAGTAAATATTATATATATTATATATCATAAGCGTTCTTACAAAGTTGTTTACAAACTATAAGACACGAGACTTTAGGGCACAAACCCCAACAGTAATTTGAGTACCTTACCATACCTTCGGTACCAATATTAGAGTAGGGTTTGTATAAGGCACAAACATTTGAACATTTAAGAACATATACAGAATATGCATATTTGAAATAATCATATCTCATAGTTTTATGTCAACACATGATGCCTTGTAAAACATGGAATATACTTAATCAATTTCATCATGCAATAAAACATGACATAGACTTAATGGAAAACACATGTTAAAATCTTAAATAACTTCATCATTTAAAACACATGGATCATGTGATCAATATTCATTTTAAGGCATGCGTTGGGAAAATCATGATATAATAACTTCAAATAAAATGCCTATGCGTTGGGAATTATTCATAAAACCTACATTAGAAAATACTTATTAAAAACTTGTCACTCACTGTCTTAAGCTAGTTATCCGAGGGATTGTATACCTCTCCTATTTACATTTGCCCTAAAAAGGAAAATGTCCCTTGGTCAGTATACTTAGTTCCCTTTTAAGCATAACACATAGCTTATCTTTACCGCATACCAATAGTCATTGCATCATAGTTAAGTTCGATGCATTAAAACTATCCTTACCGCATCAATTATCCTTAGTCATCTTACCTGATAACTTGATAGATAATTGAGAATCTTTTATCAATATGCTCGGTTAAGCGCTGAAACACTTCTCAGTCTATGCAATGTACATTCACTATGCGATGTACTTAGATTGCCTTTGTAATGGATTGACTATGTTGTATGCGTTAGCACGTAACATCACTGAATCATCTGCTTACTTGTTCTTCGTATGCAACTCTTTGCTTATTCATCCACAACACCATTTCAAATTCAAAATTCCAGCATTCATTCAACTAAACTTCTTTTAAAGAAAATGCTCATAAACATCTCAACTTTTGCTTACCTTAGAATTTGAGCATCATTTTCTCCATAATCGGTTAGAAATCCCTCATATTCTTCTTCAGTTGGCTGAGAGTTCTTCAATCTTCCAAAGTCTTTCAGATGGTAATAACACTTCTTCACTTAGGCGTTAGAAAAATTTTGGCAAAATAGTCTCCTTCTTGGTTAAGCCTTTTTATACTTGGGTTTGTATGAAGAGTTTGCTTAATTAATTGTCACCTGACAAGCTTATCCCTTTATTGACGTTTGAAAGCTACCACATGACCTTACTCTTAATTAAGTTGGATTCATAAGCTTAAGTTTGATCGCACCGCCTTGTGGCCATCCAAGACTTCTCCCTTTAACACATGATCGTCTATTGTATCCTTCGTCGGCTTAGCCCTTAACAATGGTATAAAAAGTTGGTCGCATAAACTCTACATACCACTTGCTATAATTAGCCACAATGCCCCCTCCTTGGGCCTCTGGCCGCATCATTCAACCAAGTTGGCCGCATGTCGCCTACTAGTTCCGAACGCATGGAACCCTCCCCTCTCTCTAGGTAACACTTGTTCCTACTTCGTTCAAGAAAGCTACATTCCACACTTAACATATTTTCTTGCCATTTTCCGACTTACCATTGTTATTCTCCTACGTGTCGACCAGGTTACAACATGAACGCATATAATCATAACACTTAGAAAATTTTCCTACTCTTACATTTCAAACGCATCATTCATTATACTTAACTTACTCTTTCCATTGACGTTAATACACATCTTTAATTCATAATTAAGAGGTCTTAAACTTGATTAACTAGTAAAACAAGTTCAGGGGTTTACAAAAAATGTGTTTTTAGATGTCTATGTCAATTTTCATCTAGAAAACCCTTTAATTAAACGATCCCTAAAAGTTGTTCGTAGATAATTTGAGTATTTCAACTTATATTTGCTTTTCTAGTCGCTACAAAATTTTTATTCCAATTCAATATAGAAAAATATTTAGCATATCTTTGTGTGGTCCCCAATAAAAATACTAATCTATCCCATGGTAAATATATTTTATTTAAAAAATGATATATATATATATTTTTACTATTTAATAAAAAATATTGGATAAAATATAGGCACGGTTACTTAATCATGATTCTTTAATATATAGTTCTAAATGTGTTTAATATAATATATTTATATAAATCATAAAAGGAATTCTTCACTAATTAGGTATAGCATACACTTATTATTAATTTGTGCTAAAAAATATTATTAATTAGTGAATGGACATTTTTTATATTAAAAAAGTTATAAATACCCTTAAAAAAACTATAGTTAATAATTCGTAATATTATATAATTTATAATATATTATATTGGACAATTTTTAATTTAGTTTATAGCATTAAACATAAATATTGTTTCTTAAAAGAATACTCTACTTATGAACATTGGTATAATTTTTAAAGTAAATCAGCAATTGAGATACAAGGAAATCATAATTTTTTCTTAACTATTTAAATCACATAAAAATATATCTACACATACATATTAATTAAACTCGATGAATTCGATTATATAAATTATAAGCTAGATTATCTATCAAACATGAATGCATGTATATGTTTTTGTTGATGCGGCAAAATATTAGGGTCTAAATTTTGTTTTCCTTTATGAAGTTCAATAGTTGTTATTTTATATGTTTTTTTCTTTATAAAAAGGTTTTTAGTACAACTATATGCTCAAAGAAATGAGTTAATGTCTTAATTGTTGAGGCAAATTAGAGAGGGGGATTCCCCTCAAGGATCCATCCCCGATTTTAAGCATAAAATTATTATAAACAGAATTAAAAAAAATAAAGCTTACAACACCACATACAAAAATTAAATTAAAACAATACATATAAAAATGAGAAATTTTCACATATAGAAAAATGTTAAACTATTTACAGAAATAACAAAAAAAACAAAAAAAATACGGATAGACACTAGACTTCTATCAGTGTCTATCATATAATATCAATGATAAACTTTTATCAGTTTCTATCACTTATAGACTTTTATCAATTTCTATCACTTATAGACACTGATAGACTTCTATCAGCCTCTATCAAAGAAGATTAAATTTTGTTATTTTATGTAAATAATTTTTCTTATTTTTTTTTATTTTTTAAAATTCCACCCTAAAAATTGTAAAAAGAAGAAAAAACAAACCATTAGAAAGAAAAATATGAGTTTTTCTAAAAGTTTACATTACAGTAAGCACTAAACACAAGATTAACATGATTTTTTTTTTCAAAAAAAAAGTATATAAATANAAAAAAAGTATATAAATATTTATATTTAATAGAGAATTTGTTATTATATATATTCATATTTTTATAACATATAATATATATTTTTATACCCGATCCCCTGTCAAACTAGGGGTTCTCTAGAAAATTTGTTCTCTTGAGAATTTGCTAAACACAAGATTAGCTTGAGTTTTTTTTTTTAAAAAAAAAAAATTATATAAATATTTATATTTAATAGAGAATTTGTTATTATATATATTCATATTTTTATAACATAAAATATATCTTTTTATGTCTGATCCCCTATCAAATTAGGGATTCTCCATCCCGATTGGAGTAGGGAACTGCAAAAATCCAATCTATGGAAATTTTTGTAACATTAGAAGGATTCTAATATTATGAAAAAGATGGGAAGTTTATAATGGTTATAAATGCTACATGAAAAATAAATAAATAAATAAATAAAAAGACACCCTACATTACTACATGGAACATAAATATGTAGATCTAATTTAATTAAGAATTAAGCTTAATGGGAAGGTAACTTTGTATAATTAATAATTCTTGACTAATTTTTTGTTGCATCTATTTTTGTACCGTCTCCTCCAATTAAACATAACAAAATAAAAGATATTTTTTTTAATAAAGTAGAAAGATGATTTGACAATTAAGTTTTTTTGTTATACAAAGATTGGTGTGGCCTGAGATATACATAAGTATTTTTCTTCTATAATTTATTTACTCATGAGAATATGAACCTATATAAAAGAGTACAAGTGGTCCAAAGTTATCAAGAATAATGTTCAAAGTTACTAGAAACAATCGATCCGTGCCCTCTTTTGATTGTGAGAGAGCGATATCTCGTTCCCATCCATTCCAATCAAAGTCAATTTCGATTGGAATATTGAAGACAAAATGAGATTTACTTGTGTATTCTAATTTAGTATCTACTTTGTTACACTATGGTCAAATGTTCATCACAAGTCAACCAACCATTAATGAGTGGAATATAATAACTTTTTCTCCGTCTGAATATTATTGGATCTATGGTTGAAGTTGAATGATTAAAAGAAATTTGGTCACTTCACATGGAAATATTCTACATTTTTTGCTTTATTCCCTCGAACCTTTTATGGGAAATTTGATCACTTATGGAATTGGTTCATTGAAATTGCAACTACACAAATAAAGTTGATTATTTTAAGAAATAAACCATCCCGAGAAAAATAAAATAAAATTTTGTTACTTGTAAATATTTTCACGAAAATTAAATGTTAAAAAATAATAATAATAAAAAAGTTAATTGAATAATCAAATATTTTAAACAAGTCCAATCCCTACCATCCACGGATTAGACAGACACTAATTCTAAATCTATTAAAAATGTATTTTGCCTTTATTATAAATATTAGGATAATAGATACTCATGCTTAATGTCCATTGGCCATGTGTCTCATTTTTCAAAGTGTTGTCCATGTGTCTTAAGATTACACACTATTAGTGTATATGTAATACACATCCTACTTACCAAATTATCTATAAATAGTGGCGTTTGGAGAGTTTTGAAAGATACACACATTGGACAAAATCCATTAAAATTGGAGAAACTGGAGAATTTAGAGAAAGTTTTTATTTTATATTTTGTAAATTTATATATTGTGTTATTTTAATATTTGTTTATATTATTATTATATTTTATTGGTATTTGTGTTTCGGTTGTGCTGTTCAAGTTCACAACACGTTATCAGCACGAGTTTCTATCGTTTTCCTTGCTAAAGATCGATCCTAAAGGCATGTCGATTTTTTCCTCTTCGTTATAATTAATAAATTTAATGTTATTTTGCATATTTAATATCTATTAAATTTCTAACATAAATACAATATTTTATGATAATGTTGCCATGACAAATCTCACAAAATTAGAATTTTTCGCCCTTGATTTTAAGAGCAGTAATTATTTGTCATAGATACTTGATGTCGAAATCCACCTGGATGCTATGAATCTTGGAAAGACTATTAAAGAAGGAAATACGACATCCAGTAAAGACAACGCAAAATCTATGATTTTCCTTCGTCGTCATCTCCACAAGGAATTGAAAATGGAGTATTTTAAAATAAAAGATCCCCGTATCTTGTGAAAATTTTTGAAAGAGAGGTATAATCATAAAAAAAACAGTTATTCTTCCTATAGCTCGTTATGAGTGGATGCATTTGAAGCTACAAGATTTCAAATCAGTAAGTGATTACAACTCCACATTATTTAAAATTAGTTTGAAACTGTTGTTATGTGGAGAGAAAATTATTGATGATGATATGTTATAGAAGACATTTTATACTTCGTGTTGCATCAAGGGTTGGGGCTAGAAGACTTTCCTCGATCAAGATGAAGTTAAGATCGTTAACCAAAAAAAATAGTTTTAATAGAATCTTTCCAATTTGTATAATTAATTTTAGTAAAAAAAAAAAAAGGGAAAATAATGTAAAAATAGAATTTGACATTTTGCTGAAATGAAACAAATTGATCTACATTAGATTTTAGCATAACTCTAATAAATCCAATCAATTTTAGCAAAATTTTAATGAACCACATTTAATATCTAATTTTGCAATGATGTTCTCAGTGATTTAGTACAAAAGCCACCAAAGGGTGGCCAGTCACCCATTCACTGAGACATTTTCAACTAATTAGTACATTAGAATAACTCTTATTCTTATAACGATTAATCATCATTAATTTGATCAAGAAATCATTAACTTTCTTAACAATTCATGTAAGTGTGACCCTACATTTTAGACCCTAAAGTTCCATCCCAATGAGCTAACCAAAGGACAAACCCAATTGGGTCAAAAACAAAAGTAATCATATCCTTTTTTGGAGTCTACCCTGATATTGACCCAATGCACAAACCACTCGAAGTAGGTGTTGGGTTATATGTGAAGGAACCTTTGAAGGTCCTTGAGCGGAAGCATGAAAATCGGTCCAAAATTTATTTTTACAAAATCAAAATTAAAGAGTACAAATGTTATGCATAATCATAAATTTACAATATGCAAAAAAAAAAAAAAAAAAAAAAAAAAAAAAAAAAAAAAAAAAAAGAAGAAAGAATTAGGGTGAGAGAAAACTTATCCTTGAAGAACCCTTCTTCACGTATTTCCTTTCTCCGAATTTGTCACAAACAAGCTTGATCCAAATGGTCACCAACCACGAAAAGAGCCTCATGTATTCTCTAATGGGATGAGAATCACTAAAGAGTTGTGGGTTCTTAGGTTTTTAGAACAAAGGAACTGATTGAGAGAAAAAACTTCTGTCTCTTTTTGGAATTGTGTAAGTCTTTAGAGCACTACGTCCACACATGCACTAAATATAGAGAAAAGGGGGAAGAGAGTTGCAACTCCCTCTCAAAACCATTTTAAAAATAAATTAAAATAATTTAATATATAAATATATGATAACTACCTTATCATGTAATATATATTAAACTAAATGTTATATCTAATATTGTAACATATAGCTTTCATTCTCTCAACAATGCATGATATTTAATATAAATATTATTTATATTAAACTTAATTATCAGAGTCCAGTTCACATAATTAATATTTGAATCAAATTCAAATATTTATTTCCTCTCAAATAATGTATCAAATACATTATAGCAATTATATGATATATAATTAAGTAAAAGTAATTATATCACATATGATTAATTCCCTCAATTAATTTGAGCAATTCAAATTAATCCAAAATTGTTTCTCATTTAATCCCTTTTGAGCTATAGAGAACCTCATGGACCTGTATATTAAAGCTCCAATGGTACTTGAATAATTAATTAAAATTCTTAATTAAAATATTCAACATCCATTAACTATTGGGCATTCTGCTAAAGACCCACAATTGCACTCTTCGCACTACAGATATATTTTTGTATCCATTAGATATAACCAGTCAACAATGCGATGACCCTTCACAAATTGCACGTAAGTACAGCTAGGCCAAAATTACCATTTTGCCCCTATAGTTACATCTAACTTCTTAAGTACCACTGATCCCTCTAATGAACAATAAATCATAGTCTAACTATGACTAAACTGTTGGAATATAGAAACATGCAGCAGAAGAAAACATGATCACTAAGCATTCCAATTCCTCGATTTTGACATCAAAATAAGCATGTTCATGGGGTATCAAGAGGGTTTCATTACATACCTTTGAAGATCCTCTTCCAACTCAAAATTCAGCTGCAATTTTCTCCAATTATTGTTGTAGACACCACTAGAGATTCCCTACTATTCTCTAAGAGCCTTAGATTGAGTTGTGAGACTCAAAACAAACTTGAACTTAGGGAATTGTATGAGAGGTTTTCTGGTTTTTCAGCTTGTTGAAGAATAACTTCTTTAACCTTCAAACACTCAACAATTCAGCAATTGTCTTTCTTTTTCCACTCAATTAAGAGTGGTTTTATTATATGACTTATAAACTGATCACTTGAAGTGATTCTAGCTACTCCTTGATTTTGGTGGTGGAATTATGTGTAAGAAGGCGACTAACCTTCTTGCTTGAAAATAGGAAAATCCCACTTCTAACCTTCTTGCTTGAAAATGAGAAAACCCCACATTGGGATTTTTCTCTATTTTCAATTTCTCTTTTTTATTTTGAAATTTGATGTAATGACTCGACCCCCTAGGACTTAAGTTAGGCCGTTACTAAATACATGCATGCATGGAACTCAAAACGACACTCGGCTATGACAAAATAAATGCTAACTAAATAAGGTAAGTTCAAAAGACTTTCATTAAATTCAAATATTAAAACAATAGTAGGGTACCCATAAATCATAAAGGACAATAAATAAGTCTAAAAACAATTCTTAAATATAAGTTTTAAACATCAAAACTAAAAATTAAGAGAAACATGAAAAAAACTTTAAATCTCATGATGCGGAAGCGTAAAAACTAGTCCTAGTGGCTCGATCACGAATTCTGCTTTGTCCATCCCTGATGTATCTCTACCCTTACCTGAAACAACAACATGAGAAAGAATGAGTATAAAATACTCAGTAAGTAACCCCACTACTGGGGTCAGGTTGGACATCTATGTCCTCTAGATACCCACCTCTAGTGAAACATATAAACTGCTCTAGTCCTCATAGGACACATATGCACATGAAATAAGAAGAAGACTGAGTCCTATCCTACTGTAGTTAAGTATGCCCACTACCTCTGGTGAATACCGAAGAGACACAAACTGGAGAATCTTGAAAGAGACACAAACTGGTGAATCCTGAAGGAAACACAAACTGGTGAATCCTGAAAGAAACACAAACTGGTGGATCCCGAAGAAAACACAAAATCGAATGGGCATCTAACTAATCAGTAAGGACATTTGCACAGTCCCAACATCATAATCATCACTGTACGAATTTATGACATACATATAAACCTCAACATCATAGTTTTATAACATACATGTATACTTCAACATCATCAGATCAAATACAACCATACAGAAGCACATACCATCTCATACTAGCATCTAAGTGTCCATGTGCGTAAATAAAAAATTCAGATCTCGTACCAGAACATACTTTGATCATATTATACTATCAGTCTATCATGCTAACATTCTGCCGTAACATACATTTATCATGCTAGCATACATCTAATGTCTGGCTCGTGGACAGTTCTAGTAGTAAGATTATTTACCTCTAATCGCAAACTCTAGAAACTAGAAGCTCAACCTCTTCCTTGCCCAATGGAACCTTGAATCAAACAAACATGCAAAACAATTTTATTCCTTGTTGGTTGTTGTTCGAAATTTGGAGCCATTAAGAAGTAGGTAACTCAAATCTAAGTCGTAAGCGTTGTGGCTGTTGAAGTTGTATGCTGCAGCGTCAGAGGACATTGGTTAGAGATCGTGGGCATTGTCGTTGTTCATTGGAAGGAGAAAACGAACAGATGGGAGGTGGGGTTTGACTTTTTATTAAAAAAAAAAACAATAATAATAATAATAAAACAAAAAAGGAAATAAGTAAAATTACATTTAATTCCTTTCCGTTTTACTATTAAATTCTATTACATTTAATTCATTTCCGTTTTACTATTAAATTCCTTTCCATTTCAAAAGAAAATTAATTCATGCCATTAATTTTTAATTTGGATAATTTCACGCCAACAATTAAATTTCCGTACTTATACTTGAAGTCCAAAATTCCAAAAATGTCCTCCAACTAATAATAATTACGGAAATTTCAAATAATAAAGTTACTAAAATTACATTATTACTAAAAAAATGTGCGGGGTGTTACATTTGATTTTCAAAATCAAAACTTTTTCCAATTTTAATTCTTTAATCACTACCTCAGAAATTGGATTACTTGACGTTTTTCCAATGTCAAGTAAAGGGTATACTTGACACTTATAAAAGCATCAACTATTCGAGTGTCAAGTATAATGTGATAACTTGACTTCAAAAAAGTCAAGGAATATGTTTCTTGATACAATTTTCATATCAAGAAAGATAATACACTTGAGGTGGTATGTCAAGTTTATTCGAGTGTCAAGTATATTGTGATAGTCTTTGATGTTTTTTATGTGTCAAGTATATGTCTTTTTGTTTTCAAATTGAATGCCCCAATCGATATTCTCATTTTCTGCCTTGTATTCCAACAATACAATTACATCAAATAAATAAACATTATACATTTAAGATCTATCAATTCAATATATTCACTAAAAATCCATATGTTCAACTATGAACACTCCTCACAAATTATAACAATATTTCTCTTTCACATGTACATGCACAAAATAAAATATCAACTATTGCTTTTGTATAAAAAAAAACTCAACTTTCAACAAACACAAAAGTGACGAATTGTTTAATAAATAACCTCTCAACAAAGTACATTATTTAATCTATACATTGAGTTTTGAAGTCTAAAGATCGAGAACTAAGGGTCAGGTAAGCCATGTTTAAGCAAGTCAACCTGCAAAATAGAATAAAAGGCGATAACATGAAATTTCAAAATATATAAATAAGTGTTAAAATACAACAACGTAATCCAACCTAAGAAAAGTTCAATAATAATGGTTACAAAATGCAAATTCTAGCAACTATGTAACAATTCCAAAAGAGTTTCAAGGCCTTAATACCTATCAAAACGTCCAAACATCGTTAACTTTGTTGGACAGTGGCTCTAAACCCTTGAAATCTTTGAATTGAACATTAAAAATTGAAAATAACTCAATTATTAGATCAATACTTCAATGGTAACAAAGAACTATTAATACTAACCTCCAAACTTACCAAAACCTTGCCAAAATCGGTCTCAAACCTATTAAACAGTAACTCAACTCCTTCCAACACTTCAAAATCAATCTCATCATCAAACATTCAAACAAGCAAATCATTACAGAAGATGCTACATTAAAACCCAAATCACAAATTCATTCAAATACTGTTGGATCGATATGGCAACCCTAGAGGGGGGTGAATAGGGTTTAATTAAACTTTTTTTTTAAATTAACAAAATTAAACTAATTAATACACTTTTTATAAATAATAATAAAAATTCAAATTATGCAACAAATAAGATGATAAAAAAATATGATAATTTAATTATATCAAATTTTAGCAAATGAATAAGAACAAACTAAAACATACAATAAATTGCTTAAATTAATTGCAAAAATAAAAAAGTAAGAGTTAGAGAAGAAGACACCGTAATTTTTATAATGGTTCGGTCAAACTCGACCTACTCCACTCCCCAAGCGCTCTTGGAAATTTGAATAAAATATTTTCGACTCTTTCCACGGATTAGAGCCCAACTGTTTCACGGGTTCAAGAGCAAACCCGATCCTTTCCACAGTTTAGGATCAAACCATTACAAATGTTAGAATTTTTTAAGAACACAATACAACTCTCACTAGAGTGGATTAACAAGTTTAAGCACTCAACAAGTTTATCCTCACAATATAATAACACTCTCTCAAGAATAAGATGAAAAGAAAAATTGGGAACTTAGAGAGAGCAACAATGGAACTTTTGAGTTTTGGAGGATTATGAAATGTAAAATTTGTTGATTTAAAATTTGGAGAGGAAGATGGTTTATATAAAGATGGAAAATTTTTTAGAAACCACAATTAATTTGGACTATTGGATTTTGGANATATTTCTCTTTCACATGTACATGCACAAAATAAAATATCAACTATTGCTTTTGTATAAAAAAAAACTCAACTTTCAACAAACACAAAAGTGACGAATTGTTTAATAAATAACCTCTCAACAAAGTACATTATTTAATCTATACATTGAGTTTTGAAGTCTAAAGATCGAGAACTAAGGGTCAGGTAAGCCATGTTTAAGCAAGTCAACCTGCAAAATAGAATAAAAGGCGATAACATGAAATTTCAAAATATATAAATAAGTGTTAAAATACAACAACGTAATCCAACCTAAGAAAAGTTCAATAATAATGGTTACAAAATGCAAATTCTAGCAACTATGTAACAATTCCAAAAGAGTTTCAAGGCCTTAATACCTATCAAAACGTCCAAACATCGTTAACTTTGTTGGACAGTGGCTCTAAACCCTTGAAATCTTTGAATTGAACATTAAAAATTGAAAATAACTCAATTATTAGATCAATACTTCAATGGTAACAAAGAACTATTAATACTAACCTCCAAACTTACCAAAACCTTGCCAAAATCGGTCTCAAACCTATTAAACAGTAACTCAACTCCTTCCAACACTTCAAAATCAATCTCATCATCAAACATTCAAACAAGCAAATCATTACAGAAGATGCTACATTAAAACCCAAATCACAAATTCATTCAAATACTGTTGGATCGATATGGCAACCCTAGAGGGGGGTGAATAGGGTTTAATTAAACTTTTTTTTTAAATTAACAAAATTAAACTAATTAATACACTTTTTATAAATAATAATAAAAATTCAAATTATGCAACAAATAAGATGATAAAAAAATATGATAATTTAATTATATCAAATTTTAGCAAATGAATAAGAACAAACTAAAACATACAATAAATTGCTTAAATTAATTGCAAAAATAAAAAAGTAAGAGTTAGAGAAGAAGACACCGTAATTTTTATAATGGTTCGGTCAAACTCGACCTACTCCACTCCCCAAGCGCTCTTGGAAATTTGAATAAAATATTTTCGACTCTTTCCACGGATTAGAGCCCAACTGTTTCACGGGTTCAAGAGCAAACCCGATCCTTTCCACAGTTTAGGATCAAACCATTACAAATGTTAGAATTTTTTAAGAACACAATACAACTCTCACTAGAGTGGATTAACAAGTTTAAGCACTCAACAAGTTTATCCTCACAATATAATAACACTCTCTCAAGAATAAGATGAAAAGAAAAATTGGGAACTTAGAGAGAGCAACAATGGAACTTTTGAGTTTTGGAGGATTATGAAATGTAAAATTTGTTGATTTAAAATTTGGAGAGGAAGATGGTTTATATAAAGATGGAAAATTTTTTAGAAACCACAATTAATTTGGACTATTGGATTTTGGAAAAGAAAAATCAATGGTGGGGATTTTAAATTAAACTAGTCGTTAGATACAAACAAAATATAATATTAAATTCTTTTTCTTTTGAAATTCATTTCTTTTTAAAATTAATCAAAAAAATAAAAAAGCATACCATGTGTCAAAAACTAGCCGTTAGACACAAACATAAACTAATATTAAATTCATTTTCCTTTTAATTCATTTTCTTTTTAAAGTCAATCCAAAAATAAAAAACATACCATGTATAAAAAAACTAGTCGTTAGACACAAACATAAAATAATATTAAATTTATTTTCCTTTTAAATTTCTTTTTAATTTCAATTTTTTATTTTAAATCAATCCAAAAATCAAAAGTTCATTATATGTTATCTCTTAATGATCCATCATTCAATTAATATGCTACCACATGTCTATATGCAGATGGTCTAGTTATGCCACGTCATCTACCAAGGTATTATATCTATAGACTTGTTTCTGTCATATCGTCTTCGTTTTTAGCTCTGATTTGAGTGATTCAAGAAGTGTTGGAATCATTGTTCCAAGCTCTACGCTATGGACATATTAACACACTAAGATTTTCAGTAATTAAAAATTGAGTTTGTTATCATCAAAACATTGATTAATTAATTAATTAAAATTAATTAATTTGAGATTAAGGGCCAAAAAGCCAACAAATACATCCAAAACACTTACTCGAAGTGTTTGCTCAAATCGATGATTCACTCGAGCCTCGTTCAACTTTTCTGAAAAGAAAACAAAAGAGGAACAAGAACACTCATACAATAATTTATTTGTCCAGTCCTTACCCAAAACAAGCTACAACCTGAATTTATGACCCAAACATAATGGGTTTTTATCAGAACTAACCCAAAATCAAACAATAATTAAGATTATGCATATAAACCCACAAAATTACCAAACCTTACCCAAAACAAGGATTGGGGGTGTTCGATTACAGATCTGGGCGGGGCTGAAGGCGTTCGGCTACAGATCTGGGCAGCGCTGAAGCCTCGTGAACGACGTGCACAGTTGGCTGGCTGGTCCGATTGAGCAGACGGTGAGGGAGCTGAGCAGACGACGAGGGAGAAGGGTGGCACGGCTAAGTAGACGATGGAATGCAAAACTCAATAACAACGGCGTGAATGGAGGCGAGGGGAGAATAAAGGCTGACGACGGCTAGGGCTCTTAGCGCACGGAAGAAGAAAAAAAATTGGGGGGAAGGGGAAGGTCGTGAGTGAGATGGTGAAGAAGGAGAGAAATAGTTTTTAATTTGAGAGGGAAATGAAAATGGGAGAGGGAATATTATTTTATTTGATAATTTTGGTTAGAGGGAAACCAAAATTGAGAGAAAAATGAAAATGGGAGATGGAGGGAAGCAAAAAACAATCTCTACACGATCGCTGAGTAAAGTAAAGGAGGGGAGAAAATTTTTTTAATTTGAGAGGGAAATGAAAATAGTAAACTCTCTATACGATCGCTAAGCAACACTAGACGATCGCCCACAAACACCTCGCAATCACTTACCCAGAACTACATGATCGTTTACAAAACATTACACGATCGCTTACCAGTTTCTATATGATCGCCTACGAAATGCTACACGATCGCTGAACTCTGCTACACGATTGCTGAGTAACACTAGACGATCACCCATAAACACCATGCAATCGCTTACTCGGAACTACACAATCGCTTATAAAAACATCACACGATTGCTTAATAGTTTTTATACGATCACTACCAAATGCTACACGATCGCTGAACTCTGCTACACGATTGCTGAGTAACACTAGACGATCACCCATAAACACCATGCAATCGCTTACTCGGAACTACACAATCGCTTATAAAAACATCACACGATTGCTTAATAGTTTTTATACGATCACTACCAAATGCTACACGATCGCTGAACTCTGCTACACGATTGCTGAGTAACACTAGACGATCACCCATAAACACCATGCAATCGCTTACTCGGAACTACACAATCGCTTATAAAAACATCACACGATTGCTTAATAGTTTTTATACGATCACTACCAAATGCTACACGATCGCTGAGTAACACTAGACAATTGCCCACAAATACCCCACGATCGCTTACCCGGAACTACACGATCACTTACCAGTTTCTATACGATCGCCTACCAAATGCTACACGATCACTAAGCTCTATTACACGATCACTTTGCTCTGTTATACAATCGCCTAGTAGAAGTAGACGATGAACGACACATAATTGAAGGCCTATCAAATATCCGAAATATTCCGTTAATCTCCTCTTTTTTAACCCTTTTACTTGACACGAAAAAAATGTCAAGTAAAAACTTCTTATACTTGACATGAAAATTGTGTCAAGCAAAGGTTTGCGTGAAAATATCCGAAATATTCCATCAATCTCCGCTTTTTTAACCCTTTTACTTGGCATAAAAAGAATATCAAGTAAGTGTTGGGTTTTATGTCCTAAAACTCATGGTTTGTAAACATTAGAACTTATTCTAAGAATTCGATAAAGTTGTTGTTGAACATATTATTTTTTAGAAATCTAATAAACCTAAGTCCTTTGACTATTATATGAGTACTTGAACTTTATGTAGAGACATACAAGTGGATCAGGTTCGAGTAAATAGTCAAAATGATCTATAGTATATGAATAAGGTTGGGTACTTTATTCTGGTAACACTATTGGATGCGGCCTACTCTGTAATTGTTACAAAGAGTTGTAAAGTGCTACATACGAAGTGATCCTAATTCGTGCATGTTGAGACCTGAGGAATGGGGGTGTCTTGTGCAAATGAGTTTTGTGCAAGATCGAACAACGAAACTTGTCACTCTTACTTTATAACGTTGTTTACTGTTTAAAACTGACTATTTCGAATCAATGGTCTAGGTAACTTAACCTTAATCCTGAGCTAATTGTGAACTTCTGTTTGTTCGGGATTATCCTTTGATCTGCAAACGGTGAAAGTAGACCAATTGCCTCTGCTCAATAAGCTTACCATTTTGAGGTTAAGACCGGATGAATAGCTGGGAACATATGGTGCAAGAGGGAATTCACTCCTACCCAGTTAGGGTTAGTAGAGAGGTTGTTCCCTTCAAGTGCTGATTCTGGGTCTTGAACAAGAGGCCTCACCCTCTCATTGGCTTGAGAGGGATTCAATTTGATGATTGGATCAAAATCAATTATTCATTAGGGGATCAGTGGAACTTAAGAAACAAGAGGTAATTTCAGGGATAAAACAGAGATTCGACCCAACCATTATTACGAGCAACCTGTGAAGGGTTAACTTACTAATCATGGTTATATCGAATGGACGTAATATATCTACAATGAGGGGAGTTCAACTATGGGATTTAGTAGAATTACCCATTAGTTAATGAATAGGGGTTAGATTGGTCTAATGAGTTTAATCGATTAACCTTGGATGGTTGGAGGCCATGATCTGTAGGTCCGCGAGGTCCCTCTACTAACTCGTAAATGGGTACGCTTTACGGTAGCTTGAGAAATTAATTTGAAACATTCAAATTAAACGAAACAAGAGAATAAGTATTTAAATATGATTTAAATATATGAAGATGATTATTGTGCAAAAATTAATATTTGATATTTAATTAATTAAAATTTTAAATTAATTTAATAAAATCTTTTTTTGAATGAAAATGATTTAAATTCATTTTATATTTAAATAAAAAAATGGAAAATTTGTTTGCATGGTTGCACAAAATGGAAAAAGAGTTTTCTCCATTATCATCATTTTTATGCTCACACGCAAACCATGATCTTCTCTACTTTGATTCTCCAAGCATGAGTTGCAAGCCATGCACTCCATCACTTTTCATGTTCATCTAAATATATAAAGAAGATTGGAGTTGTTGGAGAGGAGGGGAATACAGAATTCGGAGAGAAAAATAGTGGAGAAGAAGAAACTGTCTTCTTAAATTTACTGCTGTAAGCTTTCCTTGTTTCTTCACATCTACAAGCTATTCTTGAGTCCCACAACTTTGCCTAAAGCTCCAAGAGCATAGTAGGGAGGCTTTGAGGTGATTCACATTGATATCAAGTGAAGACAGTAGCTGAACAAACGTTTTCTTGGAGAGTTCATCAAATGTATGTTCTGAAAACCCATTTTTTATGAAGAGCATGCTTTAGTTTTTGCCAAAATTAGTGCATTAGAATACTTATGGATCCTTGATACTTTCGCTGCATGTTGATAAATCTAACAATTGGTATCAGAGCATCTTTTAAGCTTTCAATTCGGTCTAATTTTGGCAAGGTGGGTGTTTTTTCATGAGATATATGAAACTGTTGCACTGTTATGATTTTCTCTATTTTGGCATTTTAATTCTCTTTAATTTCTTGATTAAATTTATAATTATCTCTTATTTGATGAACATTGATGTGTTAGCAAGAGTCTGGAATTTATTTGGAGTCATTAGAGTTGAAATTAAGATGTAATTGAAGAAACAAGCGAAGGAGGTCGAGCTGCTGTTCCAAAGTTTTCAGCTTCTGCTTAAATCTGTTGCTGAGGTCCAGTTGTTAAACGATCGTTTAGCTCCATACATTACACGATGAGAAGAAAAGCTAGACAATCGTTTAGTAATATGTGTTGGTCGTTGTGATGTTGAACGACTAAACGATCGTGTTACCTGCGGGAGCTAAGCGATGTGTTCATTTGCTATACGATAGCATTACGCGATTCGTTTAGTTTTGTCATGGGAACTAGACGATACGTTGATTTTTCTAAAATGATGGCACTATAGATTGTTTAACAATGATGCACGTTAACGATGCGAGAAGTGTACACGATAGACTGAGCGAACGTTTGTCGCAGAACTAAGCGATCGTGTAGATAAATGCTATGCATGCGATGATGTTCTATACGATGGAGCTAAAATGATCGTTTAGCTGCGGATATAAACATGACTTGAATGCACTAGGCGATGGTGTTATGTGATCGTTTAGTACTATGCGATGGAGCTAAACGATTGTACTGCGATGGAACTAAACGATCGTCTAATCCTATGCGATAGAGCTAAACGATCGTCTAACTTCCAGCAAACACTATGCGATCGTGTACTTCCTCTCAACCCAAGGCAACGATGCTAGACGATTACCTCCAGGCGTTACACGATCGGCCTTAGCAGTATATTGAGGTTGGACCGAGAGCAACCGATTCGATCGGTTTACTCAAGGTTCAATCCGGTTCAGCCTCAAATGGTTGTGGTTGGTCCGGTTCAGACTCGTCCAGCCTGATTCAAGTTGTTTTGGGTTCGGTTTGGAGTAGTTCAAGCGGTTCAAAGACGGTTATGAAGCTGTTTTTAATAGTTAGTTATCTGTTTGTTTGTTTATACCAAAACGAAAACCATAACAGTTAGTATTTAATTGTTTATGTAGGACATGTATGTGATAGTTAAATTTGTATATGTATACAGTATGCCATGTAGATTTAAAATCCCACCGTAGGAAGCATGATACATGCATTAAAAGTATGTTATAAAATGTTATAATATATAGTATGCATGTTAGTGTTATGTTTAATATAATAGTTATATTAGATATTGAATTAAGTTGACGGTCTATGGAACACCTCCTATCTGGGGATTATAGCCGAATAATTGAGCGTTGGTAACCGGTTTTATGAGCATTCGTGAACGATGTGAGGTAATAAAATGGTTTATCACCTAGACATTGTAGGTTAAACCAATTACAAGAGTTATATTTGGATAAACTACTTAGATTTAGGTTGTATGAAATTAACCGTCTTGCCTAAATAAAATACCCAAACATTTTGAACACTTCAGTGGGAGAATAAAAGTTATTAGCTCTTACGTCCTCAAGAGTTCACACCGTGAGATCCATGCACGTCTTGTCGATTTTACCTCGACTGCTCCATACGGAAAGTGTTTGCATGGGTCAATAATAAGGTGAATGGGAGAAGTCGTTCATAGTAAGTGGGTGAAGGAAATGTGTCAATATTGTCCTACGGTCTTCTCCATTAGTTTGAACCATGAGATTCTTATGTTGCGCCTACTGTCGTTTTTCATGCGGCACTAGCTAACTGTTAATCGTGACGATCTCTACGGAAGGTTGTAACATAGGATTCGGAACAACCTAGGCTTCAGTAAAATAAATAGGGTCTTATAGTTCCATCTTGGGTATTGTCTTCTATTTCAGAGGCATACTCATACCGTTCTATAAGATATGAAAATAGCAGGTCTACACTTACAAGACTTACTAAGTGTTATTAATGATCTTGACCGAAAATGATAACTAAATGACTATCGGAATATGAGTTATTCTGGAGATAGTATTTGGTCAAGAACTGTCTTGCTTTTGTGAAGGAATTCTTGACTGCCCCGCGGTAGCATTTGGTCTAAATCACTTAAGTATCGTTGTAAAAATAATGATTATGGGTATATTATCACTTTGCTAAAACTTGATTGGATTTAAAAGCAATTTACTCATAATTTTTTTTATAATTTCAGAATGACGAGTTCTATATACAATTGTTAGCTTCAGACAAACTGATTGGGGATAATTATGTGAATTGGAAATCAAATTTGAATACAATACTCACGATAGACGATTTGAGATTTGTCTTAACGGAGGAATGTCCTCCCATTCCTAGCTCAAATACCAACCAACTATTCGAGAAATGTTTGATAAATAGATCAGGGCTAATGATAAAGCCCGTGCTTATATTCTCGCCAGCCTGTCTGACGTTTTGACAAAAAAACACGAGGGTATGAACACTGCCAAAGAGATTATGAAATTAATTTAATAAAATCAATTTTTGAATGAAAACGATTTAAATTCATTTTATATTTAAATAAAAAAATGGAAAAATGTTTTGCATGGTTGCACAAAATGGAAAAAGAGTTTTCTCCATTATCATCATTTTTATGCTCACACGCAAACCATGATCTTTTCTACTTTGATTCTCCAAGCATGAGTTGCAAACCATGCACTCCATCACTTTTCATGTTCATCTAAATATATAAAGAAGATTGGAGTTGTTGGAGAGGAGGGGAATACATAATTCGGAGAGAAAAATAGTGGAGAAGAAGAAACTGTCTTCTTAAATTTACTGCTGTGAGCTTTCCTTGTTTCTTCACATCTACAAGCTATTCTTGAGTCCCACAACTTTGCCTAAAGCTCCAAGAGCATAGTAGGGAGGCTTTGAGGTGGTTCACATTGATATCAAGTGAAGACATCATCTGAACATACGTTTTCTTGGAGAGTTCATCAAAGGTATGTTCTGAAAGCCCATTTTTTATGAAGAGTATGCTTTAGTTTTTGCCAAAATTAGTGTATTAGAATGCTTATGAATCTTTGATACTTCCGGTGCATGTTGTTTAACTCTAACTGTAAGAGCTTCTTATACTTGACATGTTTAAGACCTTATATTACTTGACACGAAAATCATGTCAAGTAAAGGTTCACGTGAAAATATCCGAAATATTTCGTCAATCTCCGTTTGTTTAACCCTTTTACTTGATATTTTTTTGCCCAAAATCATATTACTTGACGTTTTTTTTCCACAGAAATGTCAAGTAATTAAAACTACAAGTGTCAAATAATGTAGATTTTGTAGTAGTGAATTAAAATTGATTTTTTTTTTAATTTTACAAAAAAATAATTCAATAATCAATTTTTCTAATAAAATTAATAATTAATAATTAATTAAATAATTTAATTGATTCTATTAATTTAATATCAAATATCAAATTATTTTGTCACTAATTTCATTACCATGAATCCCTATTCATGAAATTAATATTTAAATCATATTTATATATTAATCGATTCTCCAATTACGTTTAATTCAAAAATTAAATGTGTAATTATATCACATATAATTACTAATTCCCTTAATTTGAATTTGAACGTTTCAAATCAACTTATCACGCTATTCTAAGGCTAATCCATTTGTAAGCTAGTAGGAGGACCTAATGGACCTACAGATCATGGGTTCCAACGATCCGAGATTAATTGATTGAACTCTTGACATCGAATTAACCCCCATTTGTTAACTACCAGATCATTCCACTAAATCCCACTGGTTGCGCGCTCCCTTCACTGTAGATATATTGTGTCCACTCAATATAACCATAATTAGTAAGTTAACCCTTCACAGTTTTTTCGTAATAACGGTTGGGTCAAAAGGTTATTTACCCCTGAGATTACATCTTGTTTCTTAAGTCCTATTGACCTTCTAATGAATAATTAGTTTGTGATCTGATCATCAAATCGAGTCCCTTTCTGGCCAATGAAAGGGTGGGGCCTCTTGTTCAAGACCCTGAGTTAGCACTTAAGGGAACAACCTCTCTACTATCCCTGAAAGCGGGTAGAAGTGAATTTCATCTTGCACCCTATGTCCCCAGCTATTTGCCCGGTTTTACCCCTGAAATGGGAGGCTTATTGAGCCAGCGCTGTTGAACTAACCCTCACCTATGCAAATCTAAGGATAATCTTGAATAAACAGGAGTTCATAGTTAGCTCAAGATTAATGTCAAGTTACCTAGGTTATCGTTTTGAAATAGTCAGTCTTAAATAGTAAACAACGTTATAAAGTAAGAGTGACTTATTTCTTGGTCCGATCTTATGCAAATTCATTGCACAAGACACCCTCATTCTTCATGTCACCACATGAACGAATCAGGATCACTTCGTTTGTAGCATTTTACTACTCTTTGTAACAACTATAGAGTGGGCCGCTCCGATAGTGTTACCAGAATAAAGCACTCAACCTTATTTGTATACTATAGATCATTTTGATTATTTACTCGAACTTGATCCACTCTTATGTCTTCACATAAAGTTCAAGTATTCATGTAATAGTCATGAATCTTTTAGTTATTGGATTTTTTGAAAAAGGAAATAAGCAATTCATATATTCAATAACAACTTTATCGATTTACAGAATGAGTTTATTGTTTATAAACCACGAGTTTTATGACATAAAATCCAATATAAACCCCTATCGAGCCATGAGAGGATGTGGCGTCACATTGTTCAAGCCCTGAAATTAGTCCTTAAGGGAGCAATTTATCTACTTACCCTGACCTCGAGGAAGGAGTAAATTCCATCTTCTGTAGCTGTGTTCCCAGCTCCCCAATCATGTAATAGAGACTCACATTTCACGAGGATGACCATAAGTGACATGACTTGAATTCTGAGTGAGTTGTGACTTGAATCCTAACTTAATTTTTTTTTTTTTTTTTTGTATGAAATAATGGAAATGTCAATTCATACCTATGTCGTATCAAATTTACGAAAATATAAAAATACTAGTAAAAATATTAACATGTCAATGGAAATTTAATATCTTGAAAAGAGTGAAACCAATATATATCCTATCAAATTGATCCATTTAAACTCTAAGCTGAAATAGAGGCACCATTAATCTAAAATTTTCTTTTTGTTAATAATATTTAAAAAAAAACACTTATTGTAATTACAATATAGATTTTGTTGTGAATTTGAGGAGCATAACGGGAACATGGATGGTAATAAAATATAATATAATAATAAAATAAATAAAACATAATATATAAATAAATAAAATAAAATAAAATACAAAACAAGAAATGAGAAAATTCTCAAAATTCTCAACTTTCTCCAATTTGTATGGAATTTGCCCAATGTGTGTTATTTTGAGGTCCACCAAATGCCAGACGAAGTGGCAAGTAAGATATGGACTTACATGGACACCAAGCATGAATTATTACAAGGCACATGGACAATATGGAAAATGACACATGACTTTTAGGACATTATGTATTGGGCATCTATTTTTATAATATTTATAATACTCTTCCTAACATGCCCATATATAAAATATGTTTCGTTAAAACCTTACTAGGAAAACCCCAATGGAAAAAAACCCTAGTGAAGGAAAAATAGTATATATTTCATATAATACATACTCCTAAAACAATACAATATATTTATTCCCCCTCATGAAAACATCACTTAAGATCTCCAAGTCGCTGTATTCCAATGTTGTGCACCAATTTTTCAAAAGTTGTGGTTGGTAATGCCTTTGTAAATAAGTCTTCCCGGTTATCCTTCGAATAAATTTGTTATATAGTGATATCGCCATTTTCTTTAATATCATGAGTGTAGAAAAGCTTCGGTGAAATATGCTTTGTTCTATCTCCTTTAATACGTCCTCCTTTAATTTGGGTGTGCAAGTAGTGTTGTCTTTATATAATATTACTGGAATATTTTTATTAGAAGACAAGCCATACATTTCACAAATGTGTTGAGTCATTGACCTTAGCCATACACATTCTCAACTAACCTCGTGAATTGCAAGAATTTCAGCATGATTTGAGAAAGTGGTCATTATGGTTTGTTTCACCAATCGCCCTAATATAGCAGTTTCTCAACATGTGAACAAATAATATGTTTGAGATCTAGCTTTGTGTAGATCAGATAAATATCCAGAATCTGTATAACCAACTAGATCAAAATTTGATTTATTTGAACAAAACAAACCTGGATTGTTCCTCGGAGATAACAGAGTATATGCTTCATTCCGTTTCAATATTTTTTTTGTAGGAAAATAACTATATCTAGCTAATAAATTTACTTAAAATACAATATCTGGTCTTGTATTATTAGCAAGATACATAAGTGCACAAATTGCACTAAGATATGGTACTTCAGGACGAAGAAGTTCTTCATTATCTTCTCAAGGTTAAAATATATCTTTCTTTATATCCAATGAACGGACTTCCATTGGAATATTTAATGAATGTGTTTTATCTATATAAAATCTTTTTAAAAAATTTCTTGTTTAAGTTGACTGATGAATAAATATTCCATATGCTAAATGCTCAATTTGAAAACCAAGGTAAAATTTTGTTTTTCCGAAATCTTTCATCTCAATTTTTTTTTTAAGACATTCTATTACCTTTGGAAGCTCCTCAGGAGTTCCAATTATATTCAAGTCAACAACATATACAGTTATAATAGCAAATCCTGATTATGATTTCTTTATAAAAACACACGTACATATTGGATTATTTTGATATCCTTATTTCAATAAATATCCACTCAGGTGATTGTACCACATCCATCCTAATTGTTTCAATCCATGTAGTGATCTCAATAACTTTATTGAATACCATTCCCGAGAATTTGATGTATATGTTTCAGGTACCTTAAATATTTTTAGGATTTTCATATAAATATATTGGATCCATATAAATATGTTGTGACTACATCCATAAGATGCATATCAAGACTTTTATACACAGTCAAGCCAATTAAATATCTTAGTATAATTGATTCCACAACTGGAGAATATATATTCTCATAATCAACACCAGGTCTTTGTGAAAAACCTTGTACAACTAGTCTTGCTTTGTATCTATCGACCTCATTATTTTCATGTCTTTTTCTTATAAATACTCATTTGTATCCCACAGGTTTGACACATTTTTTATGTTCGGATTACTGGTAAAAAAAACCTGCCGTTTTTAAAGTGAGTTTAACTCTACCTCGATTGTTTCTTTCCACTAAAGCCAATCTTTTTTATGTCGATATTCTTCAACAGATTTTGGTTCAGGATACTCATTTTCAGGTATAATATCAAGAGCAACATTATACGCAAAAATGTTGTCAATAACTACATTAGTTCGATTCTATCTTTTTCCTGTCACGACATAGTTTATTGAAATCTCATTATTATCTTTAGGTATTTTACTTTCCTCATTAGTCATATCGAGGATTTCTTCATGGGTATTTACATCCTCAACCAAGTCTTTTTTACTCTTAATTATTTTTCGTTTTTAAGGATTTTTATCTTTGGAACCTACTGGTCTATCATGCTTCTGGCGTGTTCTAGACTTATTAGTGACAATTTGTTGTGTTGGGATGTCAATTTTTTATGGAACATTTACAGTTGATATATGTGACTTAGTTACTTTCTTTACATCTATAAATGCATTTGGTAATTGATTTGCTATATTTTGCAAATAAATTAGTTTTTGAACTTCAAGTTCACAATGATCTGTTCGGGGATCTAAATGAAACAATAACAATGCATTCCATGTAATTTTCTTTTTCAATTTCTTAATTTATCCCCCTAATGTTAGAAAATTTGTCTCAATAAAATGACAATCAACAAATCGTGTAGTAAATACATTACCCGTCAGGGGTTCAAGATATTTAATAATTGATGGGGAATCATAACCAACATATATTCCTAACTTTCTTTGAGGACTTATCTTAGTGTGTTGTGGTAGAGCAATCGAAACATATACTGCACACCTAAAAATTCTCAAATGGAAAATATTTGGCTCATGACCATAAGCTAATTGTAATGGCGAGTACTCATGATAAACTACTGGCTTAATGCGTACAAGTGATGTTACATGCAAAATAGTATGTCCCCATACAGATGAAGGAAGCTTAACTCTCATAAGTAATGATCTTGCAATTAATTGCAAATGTTTTATGAATAATTCAACTAAACCATTTTGTGTATGAACATGAGTTACAAGATGTTCAACACTTCTCCCAATTGACATACAATAATTATCAAAAGCTTGGGATGTAAATTTACCAGCATTATCAAGTCGAATGGTCTTAATTGTATAATTAGGAAATTGTGCTCTTAACTTAATTATTTGAGTAAGTAATCTTGCAAATACAAGAGTTTGACTTGATAATAAGCACACTGTGACCATCTACTGGATGCATCTATTAATACCATAAAATATCTAAATGATCCACTTTGTGAGTTTATAGGTCCATACATATCACCATGAATTCATTCTAAAAATGCAAGTGATTCAGTCCCCACTTTAGCTAGTGATGATCCAATTATTAATTTTCATTGAGAGCAAGCATCATATGATAATTCATTAGATTGAAGAATCTTCTGGTTCTTCAATGGATGTCCATTTGAATTCTCAATAATTCTCCGCATCATTATAGATCTTGAATGACCCAATCGGTCATGCCAAATTGTAAATATGTCTGGATTCATGAACTTCAGGTTCATTGTTGCATATGTTTCAGTTACTCGTATATGAGTATAATATAATCCAGAAGACAAAGTAGACAACTCTTCCAATATATGTTTTTCATTTGAGATGGATATGATATATAGATATTCCACACTATTCCTACTATCAGTCTCAATATGATAACCATTGCAACGTATATCTTTAAAACTTAGAAGATTTCTCTTTGATTGACTAGAGAACAATGCATTTTCAATTGTAAATTTTGTTCTTTTAGGAAAAATAATATTTGCTTTTTCAAAACCTTCGATCAAGTTTGCAGAACTTAATATTGTATTTATTTTTGTCAATTTGAAAAAGTATTTTTTATTTGTGAGTACCGTGTGTGTAGTTGCACTGTCTGCTAGACATAGAATTTCTTTGGTCATTTTTTAACCACCCAACATATGAAAATGATCCATGTTTCTTAATTAAAAAATTAATAATTATAATAAGAAAAACAACACTTAAAGTATACAAAAGTTACTAAAAAAAAATGTGAAGATAGATAAAAGAAAACAACAACATTAAGTCTAGATATTTTCAAAGTCAAAAGAAACACTTGATGTTCCACAAACTATGCCAATCTTCTCTTCAGGAGATTCAAAGAAGTTTGTCACATCCAAAATTATCATGTGGGATGGGTCAAATATGTCATTGCACTGGTATGTAAAATTTGCTTCCACACTTTTCTATTTTTCCTTCAGGGAGGTTTGATAGAGGTCAACTAAGTGTTTTGACCTATGACAGGTACGTGACCAATGCCCAGTCATTCCGCATCGAAAGAATTTATTTTCAACACTCTTTGAACTTTTATCTTGTGGAGTTTTTCCTTTGTGATCATCATTTTATGTGGTTCTTTTGAAATTTAAATAATTAGAACGACCATCATGAAAATAATAATTATTTCTTCCTCTACCATGGTCATAACCTCGACCACGATTATTAACTTTCATAACATTCACTTTAGGAAATGGTGTTGGTCTAATTGGTCAAGATTCGTGGTTCTTCATCAATAAATCATTATTTTGTTCGGTCAGGAAAAGACATGAAATTAATTCAAAATATTGTTTAAAATCGTTTTCTCGATATTATTGCTGTAGGAGCATATTCGAGATATGAAATGTAAAAAATGTCTTATCTAACATATCAACATCAGTAATTTTCTCTCCGCATAACAATAATTTCGAATTGATTTTAAATAATGCGAAGTTGTAATCACTTACTGATTTGAAATCTTGTAACCTCAAGTGCATCAACTCATAACGAGCTTTAGGAAGAATAACTGTTTTTTAATTATCATACCTCTCTTTCAAATTTTTTCACAAGATACGAGGATCTTCTATTGTAAAATATTCCATTTTTAATCCCTCGTGAAGATGATGATGAAGGAAAATCATAGCTTTTGCTTTATCCTGACTGGATGCCGTATTTTCTTCTTTAATAGTCTCCTCAAGATTCATAGCATCCAGGTGGATTTCGGCATCAAATACCCATGACAAATAATTATTGTTGTTAATATCAAGGGCGAAAAATTCTAATTTTATGAGATTTGTCATGGCAACACTATCATAAAATATTGTACTTATGTTAGAAATTTAATAGATATTGTATATACAAAATAACATTAAGTTTATTAATTATAACGAAGAGGAAAAAGCCGACATACCTTTAGGACATACTTTTAGCAGAAAAAACGATAGGAGCTCGTGCTGATAATGTGTTGTGAATTTGAGGAGCACAACGGGAACACAGATGGTAATATAATAAATAAATAAATATTAAATAAATAAAACATAATATATAAATAAATAAAATAAAATAAATTAACAAAATAAGAAATGAGAAAATTCTCAACTTTCTCTACTTTCTCTAATTTATATGGAATTTACCCAATATGTGTTATTTTTAGATCCACTAAATGTCATTATTTATAGGCAAAGTGACAAGTAGGATATGGACTTACATGGACACCAAACATGAATTATTACAAGTCACATGGACAATATGAAAAATGACACATCATTGAGTATCTATTTTTATGATATTTATAATAGATTTGAATTTTATTGTAATTTGACAAATTTTATTCTCATTAGTTTCAATTAACGCGAGTTTCAATTTGACAAATGAGATTGGATGTGTTTGAATATATTTTCAAGTGATTAATCTAAAAAATAAATCATTTTGAAAAAAATTCAATTGTTTGGCAACCACTCAAAATGAATTTTGGAAAAAAAAAATCAATTTATTAAATAGGGGTATGTTTGGATTGACTTGAGAAAAAGTGTTTAAAAAAACTCATTTTTATTTAAACACGATTGACAAGAATTATTGAAAAAACATTTCAAAAACTATTTTGAGTGGTTGCCAAATACTCTAATTTTTTTTCTAAAATGATTTATTTTAAAATTAAATACTTAAAAATGCATTCCAAACACACGCTAAGTTAGTTTAGGATAAACACATAAAACCAACTTTTATAAAAATGAATTTTGAGGACAATAGTTAATCTCTCTCTAATTTGAGAAACTTTGGCCACAATCTTTGGTAACCACCGTAAGCAAACCTCCAACAATCACTTTTGTGTGACTATCGCCAGCAAACCTCCGACCACCACTTCGAGTGGCCGTGTTGCCTGACCTCTGGCCACCTCCTTCAATGATCATCACCGGCTACCTTCAGCCACACCTTTGACGACCTCTGTGGGCCAACCTCTAGATACCATCTTCAGTGATCGCCATTGGAAAATTTCTTTATAGTAATTTGATATTGATAAGAACACTTTCAGCGTATAACAAATCACATATAAAAACATTTTTTAAAAAAAATTGTCAAACCTACTATGTTTTTATTTTACATTTTTTTTATCAAACGAATTTTTTAAAACATGTTGTTTTAAGTCATTTTAAATAGGGCTTACTTGTGCAAGTTAGTGATTACTTTGTTACATTACGGTCAAATGTTGATTACAATTCAACCAACCATTGATGAGGGGAATATAATATCTTTTCCTTTGTCCGAATATTAATGGACCTATGCTTGAAGTTGAATGATTAACTTTGGGGAAGAAATATATAGAAACAAATTCGGTCACTTCACATAGAAATATCTTACATGTTTTGCTTTATTCCCTCAAAAGCTTTTTATGGAAAATTTGATCACTATTGGTATTGGTTACTTCTTTGAAATTGTAACTACACATAAAGTTTATCATTTTAAGAAATAAATCATCCAGTGAAAATAAAATGAGAGGGGAAGTTTTTATTGCTACTTAAAATTATATGTTAAAAATAATAATTAAAAATTTCAATCCCTAAAATCTCAAAGAATAGATAGATACTAGTTCCAAATCTTAAAGATTAAAAGAGTATTTCCCCCTTTTAATTATACTTAAGTGTGAAAGAAAAATTAATCTCGGTCAATAGTGTCCCATCAACCTTGTCAATAAAAAAAATTATTCTTTGCCTTAATAAACAAAAAAGAAGAAGGAAAGCCTCCTCTACTTTAGAAAAAGAAATATTCTTAATCAAGCATAATCGAAATTTAAAAGTAAAAAAGATTCTTTTATATTCTTTAAATCACACGATTTTCAAAATATAGATCATATGAAAGACTTAATTTATAAATTAAATACGTGTGCATGAGTGTTCTACTAATTATTGTCATCTTAAAATAATATATTAAAAAGTGACGAATCTTTCATATATGAAAAAATGAAAAATTTTTCAAACCTATAACATTTTAAATATAAAATTATTTTGTATTACATTTTAGTTATCGAAGAATTTTTAAGTATAGTCACCATAAATTAACCTTATTTTTATTTGTCCTAATTTAAAGTTTAGCTAATCTATCCGTTGATAGTGTTAGAAGTAGAAACTAAACAAAAGCATAATTTCGCTTTTATAAAATTGAAACTACTTAATAAACTTAGGTTAAATTACATTTACAAGTAGTATGTAGTACTTATATTCTAAAGGGTTTATAAACTTTTAAAGTTGTGTAAATTTAAGTACTATGAAATGTCTACTAGTTTAACATTTAATTGTGTGCAACAAATTATTAAATCTATTTTAATTTACACAGTATGCTAATTAGACTAATTTGATCAGTTCAAGCTAGCATTTGGCATTCTAGACTTTAAATTCATATCAACTACAACTTATTAAATACAAAATTAAAATCTAAATGATCATTACAATAAACTAAAGTTTAATTTAAAATTAATTAATTCATCGGAGCAAGTGACTAAACTTATAATTTAACTCAAAATTAAAGTGAATATTTTTTTTTAAAAAAATTACTTTCTTAGTCTCCAAATTGTGAATAATATGTGTGTATCTGATCTCTGAATTTTGAAAACATACTTTTTTAGTCTCTGAATATTTTATAATAGATGTATTTGGTTCCTAAGTTTTTAAAATATACATTCTTAATCTTCGAATTTCTAAAAATAAGTTTAAAAGGTTCCCGCAATATTTTTTTTAATTATTATTTTAAAATTGAAAGATAATTTTAAAAAATTACCCCTTCTCTTTGAAATTGTTTTTCAACTTATTTTCGTAATTCAAAATATCATAAAGTTAGATAAAGTAATAAAAAAAAAGTTAGAGACATTTTAAACATATTCTTAGAAACTCTAGAGTTCTTTAGGCCAATTTGAAGTTGGTGGAGTATATTATCACTCGATGTTTGGTGCTCCAAATATAATAATAGTAGTTACAACTATTTATATAATCAATCATTAACTTAATATTATATTTATTATTTCTTATCTACTATCTCTCTTGTTACACGGTTTAATATTTACTACTTAGATTAAAATAATTTGCATCATAAACACTGATTATAATCCAAATTAAAATAGTCTATACTTCAAACAAGGACAATAATAACCCAAAGACTATCATAACATACACGGATTATAATAACCCAACTCAATGCCTCAACCACTTTTTTGGGACTAAAATGGTACATTTTGAAAATCTTACCATCTATTCTAAAAAAATTGGAGATTAAATATGTATATGTTATGAAAACTCGAGGACGACACATTTATTCTTAAAAAACTCGAGAACTAAAATAATTTTTTTTCGAACAAAAAGTAGAGTATGAGAATTTAAACATTCAACCTCAACGGATATTTAATTGTTAAAGGATTATTTAAAAGAAAGAAAAAATATTTTTTTTATCATGAAATAGAATGATCCATAAACATTCAAATGTGGAATGTTTGAATGTTAAAACTTGAAGGTAAAACAGAGGCGGCATTAAAATGCATCGTAAAGGACAGTTCCCAAATTGGACGACACTGAAAAGCCGAATTCGATTCCCTCTTTTGCAGCCGTACCAATCCCAATGGAAAAACACAAGATAACTCCGCATCTCAATTCTCTAATCTGCTCGCGCGCCGTCGTTGCCCGGCCAGCTCTTAGGGCTCAAGCCGCCGCCTTTAATGGTCATTTTCTCTATAAATTCCCCTTTTCCCTCACTGCAATTCTCAACAAATCAATTCCAATTACGCAATTTCCAAACCCTAGCGGAACCAATCCTCACAATCCATTACACAACCATGTCGTTGTTCCGTCCTAAAACGAAGCCGAAAGCGCCGGCCGTCTCATCGGACAACGCCTACTCTGCCAAGGAACTGAGACAGATCTTTAGCCAGATGGATACCAATGAAGACGGCGGATTAGGATTGTTCGAGATCAAGAACGCATTGAAACAACTCGACGCTGAAATGCCGGTTCATCTTGCTTTCAAGGCTCTCTGTCACGCCGATCGAAACAGAGATGGAAAGCTTGGTGAGGACGAGATCGATCAGTTCGTCAAGTACATGATGAGCCAAGGTTATGTTGTCTGACGTTATTTACTGCTCCGCCACCTCCCACGACGGCTCTCTCTATCGATTGTTGATCGTCGGTCTCTATAAACTTGTCCAATAATTGGCGGCTGCGTGTTATGTATATTTTTATTTTTACTTTTATTTTCAAGTTTAAAATTGAAACCTCTCGTCTATATTTTGATCTGATATAGGTCTTACTCAATTGAGTTATGCTTTATAATTTGGTGGTTGTTAGGTATAATTTGTTCATAATTTATTCTAATAAGAAAAGTGTGTTATAGAAAATTGCTAGTATTATGGTGGTACTTACCACTGCACTTCATAATCCGACTAGTTATTGAATGATATATTTATTTGTTTTGTGGATACCACATTATATTAAATACTAATATCATGTTAAAGTGAGTTTGGTCCAATATTAATTGACATGATTTACATCTCTAGAAGTTGAATGCTTGATACCTACTCTCACAGTTGTTATTAAATCTTACTATCATGACCAAACATGATAAGAATAGTATTGAAAAAATTTCTGACTATGGTAGTACTCGAATTTTCCCAATCTAATCACATACAAAAATATATATTACAAAAAAGAAAGTAAGAAAAGTTTGTCATGGGACTAGCTATGATTGAATTATTGGATGAGATGCACCAAAAATGGGTGTGACCTGAGATGCACCTAAATACTTTTTTTGTATTTTTAGGTTGCATCTTTTAACCCGAAAAGTTATTGGCGGCATTTTTTTAAGGTTGGAGGGTTTGATCTTACACTCATGCATTTGTTGAATTAAAAAGAAAAAAAGGACAAAATATTCATTTATACTCCTAAACTTTAGGGTTATTAATTCAAACACGAACTAATTATATCGATTTAAACTTTGAACTTTCAAAAGTGTGTCAATTTACATGTTCATTATGTTATGTTTGGATAAACATTGTGAATTATTAATAATAACAATTTAAAAGTTTAATTTGAAACAATTATATATTTCACATGATATTATTCATACTAAGTCTAAAGAAGAGGTTAATTGATATACTTACGAAATTTCAAAATTTAAATTGATACCATTATAGTTCATGGTTTAAATTGATACGACTCTCAAATTTTAGAGGTGTAAAATGAAACTTATTAAGTCTCGATAGTATATTTTATATATAATAATTAATTAAATTAATTGTAATGATTAATCGGTATTAATTTATTTATTAATTAGGCTTTTTTTTTTTTATTGTTCATCCCCTATCGGACTATGTTCAAGAATATAGTCAATTTTCAAAACAATGACAAAAATGGGTATATGGGAAAGAATTTTTAAAAATAGGTGGGAATGGAAACTATTGACAAAAATAAGGTAGTTTTGGTGGGAAAGGGAAATTGTGTATCCGGTACACGATTAAGCTTTAATTCAGCACCACATCAGCACAGTCAGTGGACTGGTCAAGCACGTATTCGTGAACCGGGTCCATGATTTCCATAATCGTGGACTAGATCCACGATTATTTTTTAATTAATTATATATTTAATTGTAAATTATATATTCTTTTTTTCTTTTTTAATCAATTTAACTGTTTATTTTCTAATTCTTAGGTAACAAATTCATTCAATACTAAATTATATATTTAATCTGTAATGAAAATTTAATTATTCTGCACTTATATTAAAAAAAATTTGTGACTTCACTAAGTAGACTTAACTAATAGTACATCTCTCTACAAATAAATAAATAAATAAAAAGATCTCATGATACTAAAGAAGATTTACAATTAGTTCTTTAATTTGAAAATAGAAGTTTACATGAAATTTAGAGACGACCCCCTAACCCTTACCCCACATGGGGATTTTCTTCGTGTGCCTCTAAATTAGCTTCGCCCTATTATCATTGTCGTCTACGATGAATACGTCTTCGATCAGTGTCAGCAACATTGAGTCGTCTTGTTTGTTGAATAATAGTTTCTATGTTGACCAATTTTTTGTCACACATTGAACCAAACTCTGATAAATCGTGTTGTACTAAATACTATTGTACTTCTTCGATAAAATTATTCTGTACGATGAAAAAAATTAATATTAGACAATATTCGTATCATATATTTTGGAAATGTCTGATTTTAAATTCTTACCATGCAGTAATAGTAAGCGTCGTTAGGTGTAATAAATCGCCTCGTGACCGAATCGTACCAGAAAAAGTAGTCGNCATGAAATTTAGAGACGACCCCCTAACCCTTACCCCACATGGGGATTTTCTTCGTGTGCCTCTAAATTAGCTTCGCCCTATTATCATTGTCGTCTTACCATGCAGTAATAGTAAGCGTCGTTAGGTGTAATAAATCGCCTCGTGACCGAATCGTACCAGAAAAAGTAGTCGTCTGATACAGCTGGTCTATTTGTTATTTCTCCCTATGCACAACGATCATTTCATGCATGCCAGTAGGATATATATTCCGCATGAATTCGATGCCAGTCTTGGTCGTGCTTACCTCTAAAATCAATCTAGTGTAGTGCTGAGAGTGTATAGCATAACGAATGTACCATTTGTCGCAAACCGAACTGTCTTAACACACAATCTGGATGATGCCACTCTACTATATGGAAGCATATAAGAGGGCTAATGGCCAACCATATGTTTTGACCATCAAGACAGCAATCAAGTAGTGATGACCAAATATCTTGCGCATATGGCGTCCAATTAATTTGACAAAAAAAGAAGATAATTATACACCCAATTAATCTGACCAAATGTTTTAAATATTCATTTATATATACATTTGTTACCTGATTGTGCATCAGTCTGTCAAACATTTTTCGGTATACTAGCAACATATTTGCTGACTGTTCAGAGGCAGCTAATACACCACTCAATCTAAAATTATAAAAAAAACACAATTAATTTATCTTCTTACATAAAATGATAATGAGATAAATATATAAATGAAATAATACCTGACACTAAGTGGATGATAACCTGGGGCCTGTAATTGGACTTGTGGTGCTATAATTTGAAATCTATCATAAGTCCAAACCTGTAGTAATATCGCTATTTCCAACGCTTGTGCATTGGTAGCCTAACAAAGTTCTTTATAAAGCCATGCAAGACAGGCACCACTCCACGAGTACGTACCAGCATGCTCAAAATCAGATAGTAGAGGGAGAAACATAAGAAGTACTAGAGTGTTCGACTTTTCAGGGAACAAAAATCCTCCAATAAGTTGCATAATGTATGCTCATGCATACCTACGTAAGCTAATGTTATGACATCGGGAGGTAATTTTGGAAACTGGGATGCCAAATACGGGATACTCAATCTCGAGCCTTTCAGATCATCTGGTAGAACACCCAAGAGCTTGTCACAAACAGTTTTCCAATTATATTGTAATGAACTTGTCAAAAGTTCTCCGTTCACTTGTAACCCAAACTAAATGGCAACATCCTGCAACATAATCATACATTCCCCACAAGGCAGATGAAATGTATGGATTTTTGGTCTCCAACGCTCAACTAAATCAGTAATGAGGTGCCAATCAAGTTCGATAAATCTTATCTGTGCAATCCCAAGAAAACCAGCCTGTAGAGAATAATACGTGGATCAAATGGGATAGTATGTTGTGTAGATGCCTCTCTTCTTCGACAACCCAAAACTACGATAGAAGAACTATCCCATATTGGTTGTGAATGATGGGTATTTTGTTGATATAGTTGTACAAGGACCGGGCTCTATTACCTAAGAAGTTCAAATTATATTACATAACAAAAATTCATTACACAAAAAATACAATTACATTAAAAATACAAGTATATAAAAAAATACAATTATATAAAAAGTACAATTACATTAAAAACATAAGTATATAAAAAATACAATTGTAGAAAAAGTACAATTACATTAAAAATGCAATTACATAAAAAATTCAATGGCCCGAAGAGAAAGCACCTAATGTACGTTGTGGACTTCTCCCGTACTTTTTGGCCTACCATGTTCTCTTAGTAAGTCCACATTCGGACAAACTTCTGTAAAAGATAAGTCTGGCCAATAATCTGGGTATTGTATTGGATGGAAGTGACCTTCATAATAACGCTTGAAATGGGACAACTTGTAGCATTCATTAATAAGAGGTATGTATGTCAAACACATGTAATTACAAACTGCAATTACATGAGAGCATGGAATCTTGAATGACTGCCACTTATTACAAGAACAAGTTCCTTTTTTCAAGCTCAAAACTTGTGTATGTTGTCCTTCATAGGGAGAAATCATATTTATGCCAGTTTGTACATGTCACTGTGTGTGCAGATGCTCGGTTTTCCCACCTTTTAAACTTTCGCATGGCATATTCTGTGATCCACGGTCGAGTGCTTCACTAATCTCTTGTCTTCGGCATTCAAAATACAATATTGTGCAATTGAATGTTAGCCTAACCAAAGAAGTAATTGGTGGCATTCTAGTACCTTTGAAAACAATATTCATACATTCAGCTGCATTGCTTGTCATCCACCCATAGAGGTACCCACCGTCATTTGATTGGGTCTATTTTTTCAAGTCAATATCAGAAAAATATTCAAGGCATTCAAGGTTCAATTGTTTCAACTCTTTCATGCACCGAATGAATTTGCGCCTTTGGTGTTGATTTCCTGCCTTAAACACCAAATCTTTTAGTTTCTTTGATTTATATTTCGTATTGAAATTACTAGCAACATGGCGAAGACAATATCGATGGTATGCCCAAAGTTCACTCCAACCAATTTCCTCATTATTAATTGTAGCAAGAATGCCTTTATGTTTATCAGAAATCAAGAAAATACCATATAGTTGGGTAACATATTCACGCAATGCCCACAAAAATCATGATCAACTGGACAAATTTTTACCTTTAACAATAGCAAAAGCAAGGAAAAATATATATCCGTTTGCATCAATAGATAAGGCAGTCAATAATTTTCCCTTACTTTCCGTACAGATAAGTTCCATCGATCTGGACTAATGGTCTACAATATTTGAACCTTTCTCTTGCAGGACCAAAGGACCGGAAAACTCGACCAAAAATAGTTATACCTGGCACATCAGACGGAAGGAAATACCAATTTGATCATGTTCCTGGATTGTAATGAACATGAGCACTCAATCAATACGGAAGATCTGAATATGATTTCTCTCAATCACCAAACACAACAATCAATGCTTTTCTCTTGGCTTGCCATACCCGTCTATAATTAACATTATAACCATATTGTTTTTTAATAACTTCTGGGAGTAGGGTCACAGGTACCTCAGGATCAGCTTTAACTAAAGTTTGGATTTTTATACTCATAAAATTTGAATCAAGCTGTGAATGATCTTGTGTCAATTCTATTCATGAGTGTTCCCCTTCCAGTTTGGTGATTTCGAACATCTCATGAGTTTTACGCCGACATGCCCGTAACCTCCAATCAAAACCATCATTCCACTCTTTGCATTTCACATACCAAATATCTTGATTTAATTCCACTACATAATCTCATAGTGTTCTGTCACGTAGTATTTTTTATAGCAAGTTGTAAATCTTCTTTAGTATTAAATAACATTCATCAAGTTCAACGTTCACTGTCTCCATCATTTTCAGGTTCAAGAATAACTAAATCTTCAGGATATATTGACATATTTAATCAAATTTTTTCAACTGTTATAGTTGACAAAAAAATGTGTTAATACGACAAAAAAAATGTTTATTCTTTTTAAAGAAATCAAAATATTTTCTTAAATCAACCCAACAAATAGCCCACCAAAATCAACCAAAAAATAGCCCAACAAAATCTATAAAGTATAAATAAATCAGCTCAAATATACAACGTTATATAAAAAAAAATCATATAAACAAATCTATAAATCAGCCCAAATGAAACAATCTTAAAAAAAATAAATCATATAAACAAATCTATAAAGTATACATAAATTAGCCCAAATCAGCCCAAGTATACAAATCTATAAAAAATCATATAAATAAATCTATAAATTAACAAATCTATAAAGCCCCAAGTATTCAAATTCATATATTAGAAAAAAATAAAGAAAAAGTTTTACCTAAGGCGGATGGCGATAAAGGGGAGATTGACTCACAATGGCGGCAGCAGCAACAAGATTGGAGACGGTGGATGGTGGCGGAGTTGGCGACCAGTGGCAGTGAGGAGGAAAAAAATGAGAAACGTTTCGGATGAGAGGAAGAAAAGGAAGGGCCACGAGTTTAAGGGACCACTAAGGTACACAACTTAGGGTAACACAATCGCACTTTTAGAAGCTTCACTTAGTGATTGTGCGACACTTGTTTCCGCTCACAAACAAGTCAGCCAATTCGAATATGGAATGACGATGACACACCGGGTGCCTCTCACAACCTCCAACCCCATTTTAAAGAAAACGGTTTTAGAAAACGGGTTTGGAGAAAAGGTTTTTGCAAACAGTTTGAATGTATGAATAGAGAAGAGAAAGGTTGTAGTAGGCTACAAAACAATAAACAACAAAAACAACTTTATAATATACTACTTCGGGTATGGCTGGTCAACGCTACATGAGTGTCCATGTGGCAGTCTACGAGTGCCAGATCACAGGTAGTTGTTACTAGGTACACGATTTAGTGGTAATCGTGTACCGGGTACACGATTCAAACACCTATTTTGTCGATATTTTCTACTCAATCCTATTTTTGTTAATAATTATTAAAATAATATTACTTCAAAAAATCTTCCCTACCAATAAAAATCTTACATGTATAGAGAGTATTAGAAAACTCATGTCACATTAGGCTTTGAAATTTTGTAGAAAACAATATCATTGATTTTAAATAGTGAAATAGTGTGTACCAAACAAAGATATTAAATACCATTCTAAATATCATCACAAAACTTATAAAATAAACATGTTCTCTTTGAAATAAAGGATATATGTATGTGTTAAAATATTAATAAAACGTTATGAACTGGACCTAAGTTGAATTCGATTCCAAACCTATAAAGTGAAGTGTAAAAAATATTTAAAAACTATTATATAATTGTGGCAATCTATTAGCAACGAGTCATTAGATTATTTTACACGTGACTTAAAAAGAACAAATACTGTTTTTTTTCTTTTTACATCTAAAAGAATTGTCTAAATATTCTTATTGGTTTTATAAGATTCAAATTTTAATCTCTATTTCTTCGAATAATTTTAGTGGTCTAACATTATTGGTGGGTTTTTGAGATTTCAATCTGTTTTTCAAGAAAGCAGCAAAAATGGAGGTTAAAATTTTGGTTCCAATTGAGAGAACCATATAATTGACCATGCTACTTTAGTGTGTGAAATCCCTACTTAACATTCTATCATTGGATTGTATACTAAAGAAAGATAAAAAGAACATAATTCATTTCAAATTTCTCATAGGATCTTTTTTACCACCTCCACTAATATTTTCTTTTTATATCTAATAAAAATCAGCTAACAGTATTGTTATTGGGGGTAATTTGTATGTGCTCGTTGTTGATAACTTGTAGAAATATAAGTTCTTGTTTTCTCAAAATTGGAATAATTAGGATTAAAATGATGTAAATGCATTCATAATAAAGAAAAAACGCATGGAATTGCATATATGTGATAAACTCATGCAAAAGTACCATTTGAGTAGAAATTCTCACTATAATGTAGGAATATTCAGGAGAATTTACTTAGTGTTGCAGACAAAGCCAATCCAAGGAGCATGCGTCTAGCTAATCCGACGCATGGTAAATACATTTGGCTCGTGCAATTAACGTCAAATTGCAACTTGTAAGCATGGACAACTGATAGGCGCCGTCTGAATGAAGCAGAATTGTAGGCGGCTAGCTCAGGGTATAGAATTTATTACAGTCACATCACCAAGTGGTTGAGTTGACTACCTATATAAGGAGAAACTGCCTATAAAAGAAGAGTTAGACACTTAGAAATTTTGTAAATCCTTCATCTCTCTTGATTGCAAGAAAAAAAAAAGAGGAACGATTGCTATTTTCCACCGTTTGTAACGATGTGTTGCCGAAGAAAAGTTCAAGAGAGACATCTCCTTCATTCCTTCTATGTAGTTGTTAACAACAAGCACAAAAACGAGCCAAAGGAAACAAGAGATTGAACCCTGCGACTTGACTCTTCTCCATTACTTAGTATTTTCATTCATTGTCTTACTTATTAATTGAACAGAAACTCTATGTACAAAATATATTTCTTCAAATCAATCTCCATTTCAACCATTTCCACATTTTCATCTGCTGAATTACCAAGTTGTGTGTGTGTGAAGTTTACTAGCTTGATATTTGCATAAAGTATATTGCTTGAATCCACCTGATCAGTCGATTGAAGTAAAAACACTTAGTTACTCGAGAGAGTAAGTATTTATGGAACTTATCAAGTTAGGGCATTGAGTAATTTTAGAGATAAATTTATTCATGTCATTTGTCTATTCATTTTGATTAATGCATGCATATTAGAAATAAGATAAATGTGGCATTTATATTGAGAGATGTTAAGCATAAATTAGAGAACATAGTCTAACCGTCTTGTGCACATATACTTAGATTCTAGCAGGCATTTTTACCATCTCCACCTCATTTCCACTATGCTTACATAGACTTGTTATAACAAAGGAATCAACGCATACCATCTAACGCTTGATCCATTCATCCGTGTATCCTCTTCCCCTTTATCTAAACTCCTACTCTCCCTTGCAAGCGTGCTAGGTTATTTTAGTGAACATAACCAACACATACATTTAGTTAGAAAACCACTACAAATAGATTAGTAAACTATCTCGCGTTAGTCTACATTAGATTCCTTATATCCGACCTTGGGCTTACTATGACACTTAGGTTAGATTTCTACTTGTGTCTAACTTAAGAAAATTTGTATGCAACTGGTAAAGTATGCTTGAACATTAACTTATTATCTGTCTAACGCATACCATTATCTTCATGCCAAGAAATATATCATTCATTTTTCTAGTTGTCATCGTAAACTTCTTGTGGGCTTTGTTCGTTGACTTACTTCTCCTAATTTGTTTTGCTTCACGAGCCTGCATGCGTCAAAGTTCCTCGCACCAGTGTAATGTCGAGCGACTTGAGTCTACTATACTCCAATGTGTAACTTAGTATAAGGAGTGTATAATTTAGCTCAACATACAAAAGTAAGGTCAGCTAGGCTCTCCTTAGGAGATCACTTACTCATCCCTTTTGAGGTCATCGAATAGAGCTATTTATAATATTCTTCCTTTGACATTTGCCCGTGATTATGTGTAACTCTTGCAATGTCAGAGTTATTTATAACACTCAAAGTTGTAGGGTGCCAGACCAAACGTGACTTGATTATTTTTTGTTTGATATATATCTACCAACTCGATTGGTCGCCCAAGAACCTGAAACTCTTGACTTAATTTTCTCTTTTAGAACCAACGTTTTTTCATGTTGTCTCAATTTTGTTTATGCTCAACCACTTTGAACTTCTAGAATAACCCTTATAATTATATCAATAAGCATATGTACTTTTAATGGCTATAAGTGGAGTGATACTTTTAAGCAACACCCACTTTAAGAAAAACACTTTCTTTTAAAGGACAAAAATGAAATTTTCTAATGTGCAACAAAATATTGAAAAATACTTGTAAAGAACTTTTCAAATAAGAATCATCTCATGTTGTTAATTATGATTAAAACGTGCTTGACTATTGTTTAATCAATATTAAACCTTTTTTATGATAATTTTGTTACCAACCTAGTTGTGTTATTACCAACTTAATTAACCATTTCTTTTAAGTTAAGTTCAATAATAGGTAGAAACTCCAAATATCTTAATTAATTAAATCATTATCATGTCTATTAACTATTTTTTAATCACTTATCTCGACGCAAACACTAAAAAAATTTATATTCCCTAGCTAGAAATTAAGCTCCCACAATAAAACAAAACACATCACAATTTACATACAAGGGTTTGAAGACACTTCATTATATATAGGATGAAATTCTTCTCTTTGAAATCAATCAATTATTTGTGTATTTTGCATCCACACCTTTCCTTTGAAAGATAACATAAGAATCTTCTATAAAGATGAAAATGAATGATATCGAATCAATTCATGAAAGATACACGAATGAACGAGCGGAAAACATGTCGACTTAAATAAATGATAATATTTTCATTGTTTTGAAATTATGGGAAGTCACTTTTGACTTCTTGCATTATCACTTGCTACAAAATTATTCATATAGGAATCTATTTGATAAATAATTTGCAATTTGATTTTCTATGTTTAAAAATTGAGAAACAACTTTAAATGATAAAACTGCTAAAATTATTTATAAATAATAGCAAAATATCTTAATTTATAGACACAGGTAGTAGTCTATCGCGATCTATTGAATTTTGCTATATTTGAAAACGACCCTTAAAAATTCGAACTTTCTTTTATATATATATATATATAATATTATATATATATATATATATATATATATATATATATATATTTTTTCTTTAGTGTAATCTATTCTCAACTAAATTCATTTAAATTAATTTGTCCTAAAATTAATAACATTTGGATAAAATATAATATTTGGGTTGCTAAATTAAATGTACATTTTTAAAGAAAACATGGTTTTTGTTAAAAAAAAAAAAAAAAATTACATAAACGTTTAAAATTATGTAATTATTCGTTTAGTAGAAAAGTAGTATGATAAATGAAAATATTAATCTAACCAAAGTTGCCACATAGCTTTGTTTGTAAGCCATGAGTACTTTTGAAGATTCCATCACTTATCTTCCCTTCTAACAACCCTCTCTCATTTTTAAATCTCATTTTCCACCTAATTTTGTTGATTCTATTTTTATTCAGGGATCCATTTTATGATTTTTATTTTTTTTTTTAAAAAATATTTTCATTATCATCGTTATTTAGCTATATATCTTTTATCCTAATCTAAATAGTACTTTTTTTTTTTTTTTAATGTGATTGATACTATATTTATAAATCATAAAATTAGTTGTAGTTATCCACTAAATATTAGTTAACAATAAACTTAATTTATTTATTAACATGTTTTATGTTAAAAATTTATATAATTATTATTTTATAATATTATATAATTTTAATACATAACATAATATATATTCTATTTTTTTTTAAAAAAATAAAGTATGTGTATGATTTATTGTATTTTTATAATTTTTTAAACTTTATTTAATATAATTATGCATTTTAAAACTTAAAATTCAAAATCTGGATATAATGAATACATAAAAAATGTTATTTTCAGAATTTCTACAGTTTGAATCACAAAGTCCGAAAATGATTTTTAGAAACACAATTCGAGTTGTCTACCAAACACATATTTATTGAAATCAGTGAATCTAAAAACATTAAACAGAATCCAAATTGCCACCGAACCAGACTCAAATGTTTGAATCTCTTTCACCCATTTTTTCAGAATCCTCTTTCATATATATTTTTTTAACTAAAGTGAAAATATCAAAACATTCATTGAAATAAACACAAGACAGATCAAATAATCAAGAGAGTAGGTTTGAAAATTTGGGACACGTTAGAATTTATTGTTTTTTTTAATAGCTGATACCAAAATTTTCAGGATACTTTTTCCTTTTTGGATAATGTTTTTGCAAAATTCCTCATTCTAATTTTTAATTGTTAATAAGAATAATGCAAACAAATAAATTAATTTCAGATTTACATTTTAAAATCTTAAAACGAATGATTAGATAGGACCCAAGAGAAAAAATGATCAGACGCGGATTCTTCATAGATTTACTTCTCAAACACTAAATGATTGATGGAAGTTTAATATTATTCCGATTGATAAACTTCGCCTAAATACCTCTTTCAATAGTTTGTATTATTTTTTTAATATATGTAAGTGTCCAGACTAATTTATATACATTTTAACTAATCTTCAGGATAATGGATCCGATCCTATAACATTTTGGTATCAAAAAATCCGTAGGATATACCTACGATCCCTTGGCCTTTTGGGTTTTTTTTTCTTTTAATATTTTCATTATCACTAAATCAATCCATGATGGTTACTTTCAATAATTTGTATTCATAGACTACCGAATCATTAAAAATGGGACAATATTATCATATAATAAATCCGTCTTACTTTTTTGTAAGATTTTTAGTTCAATTTTTATGTGTGTTATAAGAGTAAAATGAATAAAAATGCTAGATGAACCGACTCAGGCATCAAATTATTATTTATATTTTATTAATAATTTTGATGTAGTTTTGATATTTTTCAATTTTATCCTTTCGTAGGCATATTAAGTAGGACAAATTTTGTCTTTTTACTATGATGTATTAGGGGTTTTTGTTGGTACGCTATTTAAAGTCTTGCTATTAGGTTGTTTGGAGTTAAGTTTTAGGATGAATTGAATTTAGCCTTTGAGCTCATTCTTTCAAATTTAGCCAGAGAGCTTCTTGAATCTTTACAATTCATGTGTTGAGTTGCATGTCAAGAACATTCAAGTGGTATAAATCATTCTATTTGTAGAGTGTTCAAGTCTTAGGGTAAGGAACCTGCTTTTGTTTTAAGATATTTGATCTTAAGGCAATCTGTGTCTAATCCAATTCTTAGAGTTGAAATTGAGTTAATTTGAGGATTTTAATCATTGAGAATTACGGATTCTCAACCCAAAAAGTTTTTAATTCTAATTCATTAGGATTTTCGTATCAAAACAAGTTCATTTTTGGGACATAACTAAGTATTAATAATGATCAATTATATGTGCTATACATATATTTATTTTAATAATGATTGGTTTCATTCCATAATTAACCACTATACAATAATATGAATATCTAATAGAATTAAGTAATATAATGGATATTTAAAAAACAAAAGTTAAATAATATCACAAGCTAACTCAAAGGGGACATTATCCCATAGGTAATTACAATGTAAGGCAATTTTAGAACAGATAATTAAGTGTGTATATAGACACATTTTTAAAGAATTGCAAATATAACAAAATCAAATTGTGAAAGATTATATTGTTGATAGACTCGAGAGCTTGATCTAATTTATTAAACATGTAAATTCTTTTTTATTGTGTTATATCTGCCAATAGCATGATTATCGTATTTGCAACTATCCTTTACAATTATTGAATTAAAAGACATTTATTTTTAGTGTTGTTTTCAAATATAGAAAAATGAGTAAACTTATTTATAAATCTAGCAAAATGTCACAAGAAAAAATCAATCTCTCTTAGACCACTTCCTCAGACTCTCTTGATCTTCCTATTAAATGATATAATATTAAATTTACCTTCATTAATTAGCTTAAATTTTTGGTTCAGCCAGTTATTTAAGATGGTATTAGAGACCATAAAGCCTAAACAGGTGTTCCATCCAATAAAAAGAAATTGTGATTCGGTTAAGAATGGTGAACCTAAAAAAGACATCATCTTGAGAGGACATATTGAGAATCTTATATTAAAAAAAATCAAGAGATCTCACATTCCCTATAAAATATATCAGCTATTCCTTTCAATTTGTCGATTGATTTTGAGATGGAATCCTAGTATTTCATACTCTCTTGTGGCCTATGATAGATTTTTCTCAATGATTGTATTTGTAGTGCTCAAACTCTCTCTACAAAAAAAAAAAAAAAAAATGGAAAGGAAATAAAGCGTGAAGAGAAGAAGAAAAAGAAAGATTAGAGAGGAAAAAGGAAGGATAATTGACATTTTTTAACCCTTCTTGAAGTTTTGTTTTGTAAATTTGGACCCTTTTGGATAACTTTGTTTTTCTTACCCTTTCAACTTTTCAAAAAATGTAAAAGTACAATATTACCATTGAGAATTTCAAAAGTCACAAAAACTTTCTTTCTTTTTTACTTTGTCTCTCCACTTCGTTTGAAACCTTACATTTTTCATTTCCTTGTCATTTTCTACTTAGATTTCATCACTCACTTTCAAGATAATTCTAAATTTTTCATCTCAAGATCAAGTTCGATTTTAGCCTTTTTTTCGCTCTTTTTTCATCTGAGATGTTTTGAGACGTTGGGTTTAAATCAATGTTTTAAATCAATGTTCTAAGATGTTGGGTCTAAAATTGATGTTTCCAATATTCTCTTTTATGTTTAACATGTTCAGATCCTTTGAATATAAGTGCATTTTTAGGGTTTCGGTGTATATAATCAATCTACTTTTGCATTCAAACTTGAGTGACATTTTTTTTTTTTTTTTTTTTTGCATAACATCATTTTTGGTGTTTTTTTGGATGATTTAGACTCAAGATATTAGGTTTTTGTATAGAAATTTCATTTTTATATTCTAGAAATTGCGCATTACCCAACCAGGCTTCATACGTAGTTAACAAGTATTGACCGGGATGAAATAACCTAAAATATGAATTCCTCACTCCATCTACCTCTAGCCAGGTATTGACCGAGGAATGAGATTGTACGTTTGATGCTTGTCCTGGCTTGGTATTGATTGGACGCTATAGATGGCCTAGGGCATCGAGGAGATAGATAGTTTTGGCTTCGTCTGTATGGCCCAGCCAGATTGGGACTGGGTACCAAGGAAGATGGTTTGGTGCCTATAGGGAGGTAGAGGTTACTTGGATCTCTCCTCGGCTAGGTAAGGATCGAGTAAAATATGGTTGGATTTTAGGTTATAGCTCGGTCGGGTCGATACTCGGGCGCAAAAGGAGGTGGCCTGGTGCTAGGGGAGGTAGGAGTTACCGAGTCTTGTCCCAATCAGGTGGGGATCGGGGGAAAAATGAGTAGGCTTCTGTTTTATGCCTTTCATAATGTCTTTGGGTCTATATGAACGACTAACATCTTCAAACTTCGAATTTATTAAATGTCCGAGGACTTAACTTGAAGCTTGTCTATGATCATTAGTCAAGATTTCATTTTTACCTATATGTACATTATTGTACTTAGAAATCTTAAATATTTCATAACTTTTCAATTTAACGGTTCTAAGTCTCCATTTTCATTCTTCGACAATGCATCTAACCTTATATAGTTTTGTGTTCGACTTATTCACCCTAAATCGAATGTTGCCTCTAATTGCTAACATAGATAATTGCATCTTTAAATCCTTCTTAGATATAAATATGTTGCCTAATCTACATCGTCTAAAAAATAAGACTTATCTAGCATGGCAGCTGTGCTACTGGATGGATGTGACAAGTTACGAGGCATATTGAACAGGTTGTTCTTCAGCATGATGTATGTGTTATTTCCCACAACAGTCTCATTCATTTCATCTCCACCATCATATGTTCCCCTCCAAGACCAATCATTGAAACATTATTGAGAAATATGGTCTAAATCATCCCCCAAGTTATGTGTCGCAAAATTAGTAGGCAATGAAGTAAGTGATTGATTTAGACCAAAATATGGAATATCATGCTCCGTCTTGCAAGGGACTAGCCTAGATGTTGATGGGTTTTCTTCAATTTGATGGATAGATGAATTCTATGGATGCAATCCTTGATTACTTAAATACTTAAGAAGCATGGTTACATAAAGAGGTATTACTGAGATCTTCTCCCATGTCAAAAATGTGTAAAGATCTTTGTCATTTCGAATGACAAATGCATAAGCTTTGGACTTCAATTGGAGTATCATCTTATAACAAGATTGTGCTCAATTGAATTTATTCCATTTATTCTGTAAACCTCAAACAAGAATTAATTGTATGTCGCTCCAATCTCATTATCAAAACCCCTAAACTCTCCTCCCTCATAATCTTTTTCTCTTTTATTCCAAACACTGCCAAAACAAATCCAAACGCGAGCCATTTTCCTATAATTTATAAGAAAATAGTGTTAGTAATGGGTAATATAATTTTAAAAATTAAAACAGAAAAGGAAAAGAACTGATCAAATACTTGATACAAGTAAGAACCGGGCAAAAAATAAAGGCAAATTAGTTTTGGACCTATTTCATACCCCGCCAAGGTAGAATTGCCCCCCCCCATACTCCCCCCGATACCAGGCCACCCCAATCTCGGTTCATACCTAGTCAGGGCAAGACCGAATCGCCTCCACCACCCCTAGTACACAACAGGCTACTCCCATCTCAATTCACCTATTTGACACTTGGTCGAGGTCGCACGGGGTCCCTTATGCCTCCCCCAGCACCAGGTCCCAATTTCTTTCACTTAGTCTGTACCCGGCAAGGGCATGACCCTCTACCTCTCCCGTTCAGGCAAAGACTCCCTCATCGATCCGGTGGAGACCTAGTCGGGTTAACGCCTATGTGGCCCAATCCAAGCCACATATCATCATGACCCGGTGAGACCTTGGTAACTCCAGTATGAAGCCCGACTATTTCTATTCACTAAAAAGTTCAACTTCTTTCTTTTAAAAAAAAGATTTTCAAACTATTTTTTTGGAAATTAGTATACAAAACATTAATTTGGTAGGTATTTAATTATTGGTTGGATCAAATAATTAGCAGTGTAATTAGATAGAAAAGAAAAACAATAAACAAGAAAAATTTCGAAATGAAAACAAGTGAATGAATTCTAAAATGAAAGAAATGATGGAACTATTTAATACAAAATAAAATGCATACATTTTGTGTAGTGTATTGATAAATCACAATTTCGTGAAGTTGAGAAGAGAAACTATCGGTGAGATAATTTGGTGAAGAGAACTTCTTGCTAAAAAAATTTTTGTTGTGGAAGTGATTGATGTTGAGTTGGTTAAAACAATTCATTAGTGGTTGAGGGTAGGTAGGTAAAAGTAATTAAAACATTTAATTCTTTGTTGTGGTAATTGTACGTAATATTTGTTGTGGCTGCATGTAATAAATTGGGAAGGGTAGAAAAGTAATTAAACATACAAAGTTGTCTTTATTTAAAATTAACAATAAGACCTATAATTCAGTCTTATGCCATTGGAATGCGAATATTAGGTTAATGAATTAAGAAGAAACCAACATTATTGATTATTTAACAATGTATTTGGCCTTATACCATTGAAAACTTTTGAAATGCCTCACAAAAGAATATCTACCAGAAACATCAAAATCAAAAGCTACTTATCAATGAGAAAGTAGTTACATATTTTAAATGTGATTTCGTATAAAAAGAAATTGATAAACAAGCTAGCATAGTTAATTTGAAAAGATAAAAAGAAATTATTGAGATATTCGATACTTTTTTACGTAATGTATTCACGAATCACAACATTGTATAGTACAAGGTTTTTTTTTTTTAAGATAAGCTTTGAGTCGTGGCGAGAATTTGGTTAATTTATTAGTAATTATGGTTGGTTGCATGTTATAAGTTGAGAAGGTTGGAAAAATAATTAACTATAAAAAGTTTTTTTTTTTATTTACATCACTTTCATCATCATTGATCCAAATAAAGTTTTTGAGAAAGTGTTCCTTTTTCAAAAAAAAAAAAAAAAAGAAAAAAAGAAAGAAAGAAAAAGAAAGCGAGAGAAGGTCATTTTTGTCAATTTCTAAAAAAGGAGATAAAACTGAAAGAAAAGAAAAATATATGGTAAAGTCATTCATTGTCGAAGTAAACACGTATTAAAATAAAATTTACAAGTTTCTTAAATTTATGGTGAATATTTTAGTTAATTATTAGAAAACATGAATTTAAAAATAAGCGATTCAATTAAGAATTACAAAATTTAAAACACATCTAGTTTGTAATTTGAAAACAAAAACAAAGAAATTCTTATCAATAGAAAAATCCCAAAAATATTTTCACTTTATACAAAAAAAAAAAGTTTCAAATGTGCTAGCTGTAAATATTTTTAAATATTTTTTTATATTTAAAAAGATCCCAAAAACAAAGTTATATTCAAAGTTATACTAAATAGTTCATCTTACCAACTAATTTTAAATTAAATCTCAATTATTATAAATTAATTTATGAACACATACTATTAATATTATATAATCATCCTTTATTATTTATAATATATTACATAATACATATTTAAATTTAAAAAAAAACAAATTTAATACAAATGTTTACATTTTTTTCAGTGGTATTTGAAAAAAGAAAAGTAAAAAATAAAAAATAAAAAATAAAAAAAATCAGTCAAAGAATTATTTGGAAAACATAAAAGAAAGTCAGATTCAAACCAAATCTTTACCATCCCTTAAACATTTTATTATTCATTTTATTCACTGATTTATTTATTATTTATTTTTTAATGAGTTCGTTTTTTCGATAATCCAAATTCCAAAGGACGCCTAACTTTTTAGCCCCAAATTGAAAAAGGCAGCGCCAAAGCCGAAGGAACTGATCAATAAATAACACCTTCCCCTGCATACGCTACTGTAACTCAATCGAGAATCCCAACCCAAAGAACAAATCACACCCAAATCTATGGCGTTGAGTTTCCTCTTCAGTTGTGGCGTCAGCGACTACAAGCGATGTCCAGTTCCTTTCTCCAGAGACCAGCTTCGCGATATTTTTCTCAAACACGACGGCGACGGCGACGGCCGACTTTCGCGGCTCGAACTGAAAGCGGCCTTTGAATCCTTAGGATCTAATTGGAGCCGTTTCAGAGCTCGCCAGTGCCTCAAAGCCGCCGACGCCGACGGCGATGGTTACGTTACTCTTGATGAACTTGATCGCCTTCTTGATTATGCTGTAAGATGCGAATACGCTATAATTTGAACCCTACTTTTTACTTTTTACTGCCTGTTTAATTACAGTAAACTATTTTAATTAAGACTGTATTAACAACTAAGTGAACTCTATGCTTCTCCTTTCTTCCATAAGTCGAGGGTTGAAATCTTTCAACTCCACTTGTTGTGATGTGTGATGAAGTCTACTTATATTGAAAATAAATTTCAATAATCTATTATTATTATTATTATTATTATTTTATTTTGCTTTGTTTTGATTTGGTATAATCTTTTTGGTTGGAGCAAACCTAATACATGCTTCCCTTTCTTTTATATATATTACAAATGAAAAGAGAGCAAAATTTATGCTATGTAAAGTCTTTTTTCATTTATTTTTCTTTAGTTTTTATTTTCTTCTATTATTAAAAATGTTCAGAGTGATTCCATTATGTGATTTTAATTATTAGATATAATTTTATTAGTCTCTACACGTTTGTTAGATAAGAAGAAGGTTCATAGTATATAAATGAGTATAACTATCTCTAATAATATCAAGTTTTTTGGATAAAATCAAAAGTAAAACGGTTTAAAGTGGATAATATCACATCATTAGATATTTAGAGTTTTGTTCTCTCAACAAGTAAACTAGATTCAGCATTGAGCAAATTCTTTTTTATGTATTTTAGATTCAAATTTCACTGAGCTAACCTAAAAATAAATAAATAATTTACTAAACTCGTTTCAAGGATGAAATTTGTAAGAATAAGATTTTTTTTAAAAAAAAATTATAATCAACCCACTTTTTAATTGTAATCGAAGTTAATTGTTTCGGTAAAATGAGCATAGCTCAATATACACTTGTATTGTCAATCTCGGAGTTAGAGGTTAAATTCCTTCTCCTATATATATCGTTAAAAAAAAGAAAAGTTGAAGTCAATTGTTCCCCTCCTTAGCTTATGATAAACCCTCTTTCAGTGATTGTCTTCTGTTCCCTTTTAAGTTAGAAATGTATAAGTAATATATATTTTGCCTTTTTTTTCCTCCTTCATAATCTTAACATATCATTACGTGATATATTATTTTATTTTATCAATTTGAGTATGATTTAACTACTTAAAAATATATTTTCTATTAATAAATCAAAAGTCTAAATATGTTAAATTATCAATTGACTTAAAAGCTTAAATTGACGAGTGAAAACAAATTTAATATTTATATCATCTAACACTCCTCCTACTTATGGGCAACAAAAATCAATATTAATTGAAGAGAAAATAACATTGTAGAAGTATGATTGATTGACCCAAAAATTGATAGGTGAAGGTAAATTAAATATTATATTGTCAAACAAAATGTTATCATTATGAAAATAAAAAATTGACATACTACCATAATAGTAGAATTTTTTTCTAGCCAACAACTTTACTTTGTAAAACAATTTTTTCTGTTTGAAAAATGTCAATTTACTATATCTAAACAGAATCTCTAACCATGCAATGGACTACATTACCTCTACTTTAAAATCCAGTATCTATCATAGATAAAAGCATAAAATAAAAACAAAACAAAAAAAACATATATATATACCTAAAAATCTTAATTCTAGTCCAACACAAATATTTGGAAGAAAAATCAGCATCTAAAAGATTAATTTTTTTTATTTTTTTTTATTTTTTTGGAAGAGGCGTCTAAAAAGATTAATTGATTGTTTAATTTTTGCCTTTTTAAAATAAAATAATAGATCAATTTTTTAAATCTTCATTCTTTTAGGGGGAAAAATAGTAAATGGAAATAGCCTATTTGCTCGATTCATAAATAATTTTTTTTGCAATATAAATAATTTTTTTTTTTTTTGAAAAAAATACGTTTTTGGTCCCTAATTTTTGGGGCTAATTCTATTTAGTAGTTTCAAAATGTTACACATTTAGTTCTTAAGTTTTGAAGTTGATTTTAATTTAATCACTAGGTTCCAAGATGCTACAATTTACCATATTTGAGTTTTGCTTCAATTTTGTTCCCATGTTTCAAGATTTATACTTTTGTCTTCGAGTTTTCACTAAATATTCATTTTTCGTTTTTAGAGTTAATTTATGTTAATAAATTAAAAATCGTTAAAAGAATTATAATGAATTGAGTTTCACTATTTTTATCAGTTTTAAAATTAACTTTAAAATTCCACATCATAACTATTTTTAATTAATTAATAGAAATTGACGTTAATGGTTAAAAGTGAGTATTTAATGAAAAATTAAGGTTAAAAATATAAAATCTTAAAATCCATGGACCAAATTAAAACAAAACTCAAATCTCAAAAGTAAAAAAAATGGATGGATTAAATTGAAACAAAATCTGTAACATTTTAAAACCAAGGAACCAAATAGAAATAATTTTTTTTTTTAGATATGTACTTGAAATTTAAAATTAAAACTTAAAGAACAAATGGGAGTTGTGAATTATCAAGTTTTCTCATGAAAAAATCATGAAACAAAGTAAATTATGTTGAGCAGAATCCATCATGTTGTTGTTTTAAGATATTTAAAAGCTTCTATGATAATGATGTCAATCACAACCGGAATGTGAAATTCATAGAGCAACGAAAGCTAATTTCGACATATAAAATGTTAATTAGTATCCTAACATAATGTCAATTTGCAGTTTGGAAAAATAAAAAAGGGTAAATAAAATACAAATTATTTTTTTCTTTGAATATTACATAGATATTTTGCTAAGTAATGGTCAAAAATCAAACTTTCATTTGAAATAACAATTTAACCTTGAATTTTGGTTTCATAATGATTTAGTACTCCATGTACTTTTAATTTTGTATAACGCTTTAATATCTGAATTTTACTATATTTATATAGTTCTTGTACTTTAAATTTGATAACAATTGAATTTTTTTTTATAATTATTATTGAGATTTAATAAATTTTCTTATATAAGTAAATTAATAAACTAATTAGAAATTCAATATTTTTACCAAATACAAAATTTAATCATAAAATATTTTTAGAAAATGACATCTAATTTTGATGACGCTCGGAGCTAAATTGTAACAAATTTAAAAATACAAACTAAATTGTTATTTATTAAAAATTGAAAATATATCAACCAAAACATTACAAACTAATAATTTTGATTGTTGTTGTGTTAGGGGAAGCATAATGTTTGATGGTTAGGATTAAAATTGGAAGATTTAACTTTGCTCCTAGGGCTTGAAATAGAATAGCCCATAGCTTGGTTGAACAAGCCATTTTAGGATGGGCTTATTCTAGTTTTTGGGCCTCTTATCCTCTTGATTGATTGGCCCAATTTATTATATGCCCATTGGTGGTTTGAGTTTTTTTTTTTTTTCTTTTTCTTTTTACAAATAAGATGAGGGATTTGAACCACGAACCTCTCGATCCTTAGCACATATAGATTCAATTGAAGTAATCTCTTGTTGGTGGGTGGGTTGAGCTATTTGCTTCTTAGTACGTATGGAATTGTCTTTTGTTAAAAATAACAATAATAATATTCTACCCATTTGTTTTTTAAAACTAATGATCTTCTAGCCAAAACAAGTATAACTCAATTGACATTTAGTATCTACTAGTTGGAAATACGTGCATTGTATGTGTTTCAAAATATTGAAAATAAAATATACATGTATAGTTGTAATAAAAGCCTTCTACTTAATACTCATTTTTTCTTTATATTTTTTTTAAAAATCATATTACTTTTGAATTAATATATATATTTTAAACTATTTTTAAGTGTTTGAATTCATTTTCTGATCTATGCATTCAAACTTTTTATTAAGAGAATAAACAAACAAATAATATTTAAATTTATAATAAAAAAATTTTAAAAATAAAAGATCATCATTTTTATTAGAAATAAAATTCTATTTTTATTGTATTTATTTCAATATTATACATAAATGAATTGGTGTATATTTACAACAAATTTGGAAAGAGAAAAAATAAAGTACAAAAGCATGTAAAAATAATAAACTATTATGGACCAACTCTTTGGTGTGGATTTATAAAATCTAAGAACTCCCTCATTTTTCTTTGGGAGATTGTCCTTTTTGTTTAATTTGTAAATTTTTTATCTTTTTTTAATTTGAACTGAATGACCTAAAATGTATAATATTATTAAGCAAATAAAAAATTATTCACATAAGGAACAAAACAAACAAGCAAAGTCGATAACATTCTTTATTATAGAAAAGTTGGCAAAATGGTCTACAAACGAAACATGTCTTGACAAATACATAGAAGAAAGAAATCTTGACATCATTTCCAAGAAAAATTCTCCAACACATCATCTCCAACAAGATTTCTAACATCATCTCCGAACAGCATCTTACAAAACAAACAAAAACCATAAGGTGAATCACACAATCTTACAAAACAAAGAAAATCCTACAATCCTACAATCATACAAAACAAAGAAAATCAACACACTTCTAATACTACATGTTCTCAACCTTAAACCTTCACAAATACACATAGACTACAAGTTGCTCCAAAAGAATAACTAATCTCAACCCATCCCACACAACATTCAAAATTCAAAAACTTTCACAAACAAAGAAAAGTCATAAGATGAATCCTACAATCTTACAAAATAAAGAAAATCAACACACTTCTAAGACTACATATAACCTGAAGCCTTTACAAACACACAAAAACCATAAGTTGAGCTCCAAAAGAAAGCTAACTAATCTTAATCTATCCCACACAACATTCAAATTTCATAAATATCCACAAACACACAAAAACTTCATAAAACACATCAAAACACATCAAAATCTAGCTGTTTGGCTACCATAATTGAAGGATAGCCAACAATTCATTATCATAAAGCTACTGATAAGACATAACTATTTTGCCACCATAATTGTAGGATAGCAACATATTAGCCAACTGGATAATGAAATCATACCTAATTCGATGGCCCTTCTCTCTGTGATCGTATCATATCTTCAATCAATTTTTTCATTTCTTTCATTTATCTTGTATGATCCTCTCTCATTTGTTTTCTAACGTCTTCAAGTTCCTTAATCCTCGATTGAGATTGTTCGACATTGGCTTTCAATTCCCTTACCTCCCTATTTTTCGTTCCTTGAGTATATGACGAACTTCATGAGCTGTTATCCATTCTTGACTTAGATTTAAGGCCCCAACCTAGGCTTTTTATATGACCGAGTCGTCTACCCAAAAATGTCTCACAAATTTCGTCCCCTATTAGTGGGAAACATTTTGGAGTGGGGTTGGATTGTAATTTTAACATGTGATTTTTCACATATTAATTAAGTGTGTAAGTACGAGTGACATGTGCATCCTCAGATGAAAATAAAACAAAATTAATTACATGTGCATCCTCAGATGTCTGATTCACGAACTTGCCACTTTAGAGTGTGTTTCTTTACATAGGTCAACACGTCTTACTTCTCGACCTTCTTTTTCCTACAGCTCAGATTGAATTTGCAGGAACGGCTTCAATCCACTTACATGGTCAAACGATAATTTCTCTCCATTCTTCCTATTCATCTATGAAATTTCCTACATTAAAAAAAAAAAAAAAAGATATTCCATATTAGTATATGAAGTAAATGATAGATGTCCTCAATTATTATAACCTGAAATTCTTCACTCTGAAAATGGTAAGACAAAAAATGTCAATCTTTTGGTCTATTCTTAAGCCAACTAGGCGGGTTGACACGTGTTTGCTGAGAGTTGCTACATTTCCTATAATGTCTGTGAAAATCTGCTCTAAATTCTTTGAATGAATAATGCATTTGATGTTCGATAAAATTATTAGGTGTTTGATTGGATAAATCAAGCACGGAAAGAGGCTACAAAAGAATTAAGCAACCATTAGCATATATGATGTTTATGACAATCTAAAAGAACAAACTTATGAACTTACCAACAATTGACTCGTAGCCAATTCTACAAATTCATTTGGAACATCAGGGGAAGTACGACATCATACTGAAATGCATATCTGATGGCGACACCAATCGCCTTACTAAAACGTACAAAATATTGACAAATTGGCTTTTTCTCCCCTTCTTTAATCACGATTGGAATTCTCTCATGGTTTTGGACATATTTTTCCAACTCGACGTTTCGTGAATGCTCGTGTTTCCTTCGAGTGGATGGAGAGTTACTATCCGAGGAATAAAAATTTAAAACAGTTTAGGATATATTTTGGTCAACAGAAGATCCCATGTTGCCTAGATATATCTCTTGCTCCTGGAACTCTTCGTTTGCCTCACTATTAGAGGTTGACATTGTATCTATACAAACAAAAAAAGACAAAATAATATAAAATCAATATTAAATATGTGTAAATAGAGAAAGAGAATTGAGTAGATACATGATTAGTCATCATCATCATCTAAATCAAATCATTCGTCGGCACTTGAACTGTTATTGGGAAATAATTACTCTTCATTATCATTTGTGAAGTCATCATAAGCATGTTGAATAATTGGTCATTCCACAACTGTAGGATCAACGTCGACTCTGCATAAAGTAACCTCTTCAATGGATTCATCCACTCGAACTCCACCAATAATTTTTAGTAAATCCAGTTGTTTATTTTCAACATCTTCCACTTCTAGTACATCCCATATTCGCTTATTTTGGACTGCTTGAACAACTTTTCAATTGCTACCATATTTTATGTCGTTGAGGTAAAAGACTTGTTGTGCTTGGATAACAAAAATGAAAGGATCATCAACATACCAAAAATGAGATATGTTGATTGATTTCTATCCTAAATCCACGTGTGTCCTATTACTTTTGTTGTTATCTGTGTCAAACCATTTATACTTGAACATAAAAAACGAAATGAGGAAATTCACAATCAAAATGTTTACACCCCTCTACATCAACTGGATGTCGTAACACATAATCCATTTCAACTCGCTATCTTTATGCCATCTCATGTCAGAGCACCTTCTTTTAATGCAAACAATCGTTTTAATCTCGATATCAATGGAAAATGACGTAATACCTTATGTGGAATTTTTTTACCCTTGCCAGCATTAACTCGAGACTCACCACAAACTGGACATTATTGTAAATCTGCAAATTCTTTCCAATACAATACACAATCGTATTTGCACGTATGAATAGACTTATAACCTAGGCTTAAGTCACGCAATTTTTGCTTAGCTTCATAAAAGAAAGTAGGTATAGCGGTGCCGGCTGGAAACATTGTTTTTAACAATTATAACATGTCAATGATTTGTTGCTCTAGTTGTTTAAAACTTTGATATGCATCAAATTCACTAAAAAGTTCAAGGATGAAAATTGCGAATAACCAAGGTATAATTCATTACGTGCTTTAGCTATTAAATCCTCAAATAAGTTTGTGGTATCTCTTTCTTGACCACGAAAGGACATTTCATTCTCGATCCCTTCTTCATTTGCGTCTTTGTTTTCAATTGGAACTTGTAGTTTGTTTATAAGATTTACATTTCATTTTCTTCAACAACATTACACTCTAGTTTAGTTTCTTCAACATTATGTATTGAACAAGTTGTATGTCTTTCAAAACTTTTAGACAAGTTGATTGGCTCTCCGTGAGATACTCATTCACAGTATGAGGGGCATATTCCATATATTAATAGATGTCGCTCCATACCCTCTAATGACTCCCACATTGAATTCATACAATTCTTGCATGGGTATCTTGTTTGTCCGAAATCATTAACATGAAACTTTGCCACATCTAAAAATTAGGATACTCCTTCTCTATACTCGACCGACAACTTATTTCTAAGTTTGATCAATTCTTTATTCATTCTTTAAAATAAACATTTTTTAACGCAACTTGTAATCCAAAACAAATTATAACCTGTGTTGTGTACATAATAAATAGTGGTTAACTTTGAGATTTAATGTATTTTTTACATAAGTAAATTAATAAAATAATTAGAAATTCAAAATTTTTACAAAATATAAAATCTATATCATAAAATAATTTTAGAAAATGGCATCTAATTTTGATGACGCTAGGAGCTAAATTGTAACAAATTTAAAAATACTGCCTAAATTGTTATTTATTACAAAATTGAAAATACATGGACCAAAACATTACAAACTAATAATTTTGATTGTTGTGTTAGGGGAAGCATAATGTTTGATGGCTAGGATTAAAATTAGAAGATTTAACTTTGCTCCTAGGGCTTGTAATAGAATAGCCCATAGCTTGGTTGGACAAGCCATTTCAGAATGGGCTTCTTCTAGTTTTTGGACCTTTTATCCTCTTGATTGATTGACCCAATTTATTGCATGCTCATTGGTGGGTTGAGTTTTTTTTCCCCCTTTTTCTTTTTACAAATAAGATGAGAGATTTGAACCACAAACCTATTGATTCTTAGCACATATAGATTCAGTTGATATAAGCTCTTGTTGGTGGGTGGGTTGAGCTATTTACTTCTTAGTACGTACGAAATTATCTTTTATTAAATATAATAATAATATAATATTCTAGTCATTCGTTTTTTTTAAATTAACGAGCTTCTAGTCAAAATAAGTATAATTCAATTGACATTTAGTATCTACTAATCGAAACTACGTGCATTGTACGTGTTTCTACTTAATACTCATTTTTTCTTTATATTTTTTTTTAAAAATCATATTATTTAAAATAAATTTGAATTAATATATATTTTTTAAATTGCTTTTTTTTTAAGTGTTTGAATTGATTTTCTGATATGTCAATTCAAATCTTTGATTACGAGAATAAACAAACAAATAATATTTACATTTATAATAAGAAAACTTTAAAAATAAAAGATCATCGCTTTTATTAGAAATAAAATGTTGGGAATGACCTAAACTCGCAGTTCGTAAATGTTGTTAATATATTCTATTTATCAATAAAAACGTTGTTGAGTTTTTTATTCAATAAATTACTATAGGTATTGCATCATTCTGTGAAAATCCAACAAACGAATCCATGGTTATAACATGAATACTTTAATTTTATGTGGTGACATAAAAATCGATCAAGTTTTAGTATGTAGCCAAAATGGTCTATAAGTATATAATCCAAAAATCATTCATGTAGAGACATGTGAGTGGAGGCATCCTGCGCAATGAGTTTGGATAAGACCGGACCTCAAAATAATCACTTTTCTTTATAACAACAGTTTACTGTTAAAACTGACTATCTCAAACTCAATGAGCTAACTATGAACTCCTGTTTATTCGGGATTATCCTTTGATCTACATAGATGAGAGTAGTCCAACAGCACTGCTCAATAAGCCTCCCATTTTGGGGATAAAACTGGATAGGGTTGAGGACATAACATTGCAATATAGAATTCACTCCTACCCGATTCAGAATTGGCAGATGGGTTGTTCTCTTAAGCATTGATGTCTTGTCTTTAACAAACGGGGCCTCACCCTCTCATAGAAGAGAGGGTTATGATTTATAAGTTGAACTATAAATCAATTGTTCAATGGAGGATCAGTGGGAGCTTAAGGAGCAAGATGTATTTACAGGAGTAAAAAAGTAATCTTTGACCTAGCTGTAAATACGAACGACCTGTGAAGGTTTACTTACTGATTATGATTAAAATTGACAGAAATATATCTACAGTGCGAAGAATGCAACTATCAAGCTATAGTGGAATATCTTGGTAGTTAACAAATAGTGATTAATTTGGTTTAAAGAGTTTAACCAATTAATTACAAGTCGTTGGAGCTCATGATCTGTAGGTCCATAAAGTCCCTCTACCAACTCGTAATTTGGATTAGTAAATTGAGTAATTTTTATAAGATTTGAAATTAGTGTTTAGAATTTGAAATGTTCAAATTCAATTAGGGTTTCTATTTATTGTATTCAATACAATTAAAATGTCTAATTTTATCAAAATTAAACGAAATTGGAGAAACGATTAATATTTAAAATATGATTTAAATGTTAATTGCATAATATTAATTTCATTGCGATGGAATTATTTTTTTATTAATAATTTAATATTAGATATTAAATTAACAAAATTAATTAAAAGATTTAATTAATTAGTTTCATTTAAAAATTAATTAATTGAATTAATTTTTATAAAATCAGTAAATCAAAATAAGTTTAATTTAGAAAATGATTTTGGAAATCATTTTTGAAAATGTAGGAACTCTAAATACAGAAAACCTATGAGCAGAAGCGGATCGTCCAAACTTCATTGTGAAATAACACATACATTCATAGTCATACTAAACAGATTATGCATTAAATCATAAATTACAGCATGCTTCTGAATTAAATACAAAGGATAAAGAGACAATACCTTTGAAGAACCTTTCTTCAAGTATATCCCTCGATCGAGCAAGAACTCGATCTCCCTCGAACACCAGCAAGTATAAACTCGATCATCGATCAGACACTACCACAAAATTACCTTAGTATTCTCGGTGTGAGAATCTAGGAGTAATGGGCTCTGGCTTATTTTGGTTGGAGGGAGGATTTAGAGTGGAGGAGGAGATAATCGAGTAAACGATGAACTATCGTGTAGAAGATGAAAGTCTATCGCATAGACTGGATACTCGATCATGTAGTCTCTCAAGTTATCGTCTAGTAAGCTCGATGTTATCATGTAGTCACTCGATAGTTAACAATGTAAGTCGTATTTCGTAGAATATTTAGAAAAACAACTTTTTCATCTTTATTCCACTTTGTCATAAAAACTGAATAACCACCCATTAAAGGTGGTTATGGAGAAAAAGAAATTTAATTATCATATAATTAATAAATTAT
>NC_052357.1:85416086-85435983 GCF_009727055.1 Benincasa hispida
ACAATAACTTATCATATTATATTTATAACCTATAGTTTTAATATTACATCATATGTAACATATAAACTATAGTCATTTTCTCTATTTTATGACATTTAATATAAATCATATTTATATTAAATTTAATAACTATGAATCCTAACCATAGAAATTATATTTAAATCATATTCAAATATTAGTTCCTCCAATCAAACAATGATGTATCAAGTACATTATGTCAATTATATCATATATAATGAAATTAATTTAATTATATCATATATATAATCAAATTCCCTCTTATTAATTTGGACATTTCAAATTAACCCAAAAACTTATTCTCAACTTGAATCCATTGAGCTACTAAGGAGAACTAATGGACCTGTAGCTTGAAGATCTAACGGTACATGAATAACTGACTAAACTCTTTAATCACATATCTACCATCCGTAACTGCTGGACACTCCACTAAAGACCGACAGTTGCACTCTTTGTACTACCGATATATTTCTGTGTCCATTGGATATAACCAATAGTACAATGACCCTTCACAAATCGCTCGTAAGTATAGTTGGGTCAATTTACCATTTTGCCCCTATAGTTACATCTAACTCCTTAAGTACCATTGATTCCTCTAATGAACAATAGATCATAGTCCCGCTATGACTAAACCCCTCTCAGGCCAAGACAAAGTACGGTGTCACATTGTTCAAGCTCTGGAATCAGCCTTTAAGGGAGCGATTTATCTACTTATCCTTACTTCGAGGAAGGAGTGAATTTCATCTTGTGTAGCTGAGTTCCCAGCTCCCCAATCAAATGAATCTCCAAAATGGTAGGCTTGTTGAGTCGGAGATCTGGCCACTCTCACCCATGCAAATCAAACGACCGCCCTTATAGGTAGGAGTTCATAGCTCACTTAAGATTAAGGTCGTATTACCTATGGTCATCCTAGTAAAATGAAAGTTTAAATTATGAACGACGTTATATAACGAGAATAAACATTTCGTAGTCCGGTCTTATATGAACTACTTTGTATAGTATAGCCCCGCTCGCATGTCTAATACATGAATGATCAGGATCAGATCATTTGTCGTACTTTACAACATTTGTAACATCTACAAAGTGGGTCATACTCATAGTGTCACCAGGATATGGTATCCTTCCTTATCCATATACTATAGACCATTTAGGTGATCACTTAAAACACGATCCATCGGTATTTCTCCACATACATGTTTAAATTACAATGATAACTATGAATCTTAGTTTATTGGTTTGTGGTTAATGCAACTAAAATATCAAATATTTCATAGACTGAAGTGAATAAAATATCATATATTATAATTCACAAAATATTTGTTCATGCAAGTGTTTACAAACTACAGAACCTTACGAGATTTAGGGTATCAACTCCAACAAAAAAAATCATTTTGAAAATCAAAATTCAAAGTGGAGATTTCCAAAAGTTGGAAATCTCCACTATGGTGCAAGACACATTATTCACTCAATTCCATTTTCTCCATGAAGTAGAAGCTGGTCTTCATGCAAGCTTTGATTTGCATGATGAAAACTCTATAAATTGAAGTGCTAAGTTGAATAATGGTTTCATGCTTACAAGACTTTCTTGAAGAACTCTGCAGAAATCCATTACCCTTCAAACCCTTTTCATATCTTATATACATCCAGCCCAACTTAGTGTTTCCACCACACCTCGCAAAAGAATAATAGAGTAGATCTTCGTGCTGGTCTACTTGAAGATTGAAGCTCTTTCACATAGAACTTAGCTGGACTTGAAGAGGATTCTTCAAAGGTATTGTGTTCAGCAAACCCTCTTCTGTAAAAGTTTCTTTGAAGCATGTTTTAAATTAAAATTAAGTATAATTAGAGCACTTATTGATTCTGATTTTCTCCGTTACACGTTAGTATACTCTGTCATGCTATTTTTATTGTATTTATTTCAAAATTATACATAGATGAATTATTGTATATTTACAATAAATTTGGCAAGAGAAAAAATACAGTACAAAAACATGTAAAAATAATAAACTATTATAGACCAACTCTTTGGTGTGCATTTATAAAAATTAAAAAGCAAAAAGACTACAAAAGCATAAAATAGTTGATTCATTACAAGAAAACAACCCTTTCCCGACGCTTAAAATCGTCGAAAAATTGTGAAAAACGCATCGAGAGATCCGCTCTCAATGATTAACTAGTCGTCGGAAGTTTGGTCGGGAGAACATCTTCTGACACGGCAACATATATTATCAGGAGTTTATGTCAAACTCTTGACGCTTGATATACAGCGTCGAGAGTTTGGAACTCCCGATGCATGGATAGACATTGTCGGAGTTTCTGAATTTGAACTCCCGATAGTTGTTATAAGAACTCCAACATTTTTAGTTGGGAGATAGTCCTTTTTGTTTAATTTTTAATTTTGATCTGAATGATCTAAAATGTATAACATTATTAAGCAAATAAAAAAATATTCACATAAGAAATAAAACAGACAAGCAAAGTCGATAGTATTCTTTATTACAGAAACGTTGGTAAAGTGGTCTACAAACGAAATATGTCTTGACAAATAAATAGAAGAAAGAAATTTCGACATCATCTCCAAGAAAAATTCTCCAACACATAATCTTCAACACAGCATCTCCAACAAGATTTCCAACATCATCTCCAAACAGCATCCTACAAAACAAACAAAAACCATAAGATGAATCGCACAATCCTATAAAACAAAGAAAATCCTACAATCTTACAATCTTACAATCATACAAAATAAAGAAAATCAACACACTTCCAAGACTACATGTTCTCAACCTTAAACCTTCACAAACATACAAAGACCACAAGTTGAACTCTAAAAAATAACTAATCTCAACTCATCCTACACAACATTCAAAATTCATAAACTTTTACAAACAAACAAAAGTCATAAGATGAATCCTACAATCCTACAAAACAAATAAAACCAACACACTTCTAAGACTACATATTCTCAACCTAAAACCTCTACAAACACACAAAAACCACAAGTTGAGCCCTAAAAAAAAGCTAACTAATCTCAACCTATCCCACACAACATTCAAATTTCATAAATATCCACAAACACACAAAAACTTCATAAAACACATCAAAACACATCAAAATCTAGCTGTTTGGCTACCATAATTGAAGGATAGCCAACAATTCATTATCATAAAGCTACTGATAAGACATAACTATTTTGCCACCATAATTGTAGGATAGCAACATATTAGCCAACTGGATAATGAAGTAATCATATCTAATTCGATGGCCCTTCTCTCTGTGATCGTATCATATCTTCAATCATTTTTTTTATTTCTTGCATGATCCTCTCCCATTTATTTTTATCGTAATCAAGTTCCTTAATCCTTGATTGAGACTGTTCGACATTGGCTTTCAATTCCCTCACGTCCCTACTTTCCGTTCCTTGAGTATATGACGAACTCGATGAGCTGTTACCCATTCTTGACTTAGGTTTAAGGCCCCAATGGTAATTTCTCTCTATTCTTACTATTCATCCATGAAATTTTACATTAAAAAAAATAAAAATATATTTTATATTAATACATTAAGTAAATGATAGATGTTCTCAACTATTATAACCTGAAATTCTTCACTCTGAAAACGGTCACAAAAAAAAAAAAAAACAATCTTTTGGTCTATTCTTAAGCCAGCTAGGCAGGTTGACACGTGTTTACTGAGAATTGCTACATTTCCTATAATGTCTGTGCAAATCAAGCACGAAAAGAGGCTATAAAAGAATTAAGGAATTATTAACATATATGATGTTTATGACAATCTAAAAGAATAAACTTACAAACTTACCAACAATTGACTTGTAGCCAATTCTACAAATTCGTTTGGAACATCAGGGAAAGTACGATATCGTACTAGAAATGCATATCTGATGGTGACACTAATCGCATTACTAAATCGTACAGAATATTGACAAATTGGCTTCGTTTCCCCTTTTTCGATCACGATTGGAATTCACCCATGTTTTTTTGACATATTTTTCCAACTCGATGATTCGTGAATGCTCGTATTTCCTTCGAGTGGATGGAGAGTTATTATCAAAGGAATAAAAATTTAAAATAGTTTAGAATATATTTCGGTCAATAGAAGATGTGTATGAATACTAACATGAAGTATTACCCACAGAAGATCCCATGTTGCCTAGATATATCTCTTGTTCTTGGAACTCTTCCTCTGCCTCATGTTGCCTATTAGGGGTTTACATTGTATCTATACAAACACAAAAAAGGCAAAACAATATAAAATCAATATTAAATATGTGTAAACAGAGAAAGAGAATGAGTAGATACATGATTAGTCATTGTCGTCATCTAAACCAAATTATTCGTCGACACTTCAACTGTTATTGGTAGATAATTACTCTTCATTATCGTTTATGAAGTTATCATCAGCATGCTGAATAATTGGTCATTCCACAACTGTAGGATCAACGTTGACTCAACATAAGGTAATCTCCTCAATGGATTCATCCACTCGAACTCCACCAACAATTTCTAGTAAATCCAATTGTTTATTTTCAACATCTTTCACTTCTAGTACATCCCATATTCACTTATTTTTTACTACTTGAACAACTTTCCAGATGCTACCATATTTTATGTCGTTGAGGTAAAAGACTTGTTGTGCTTGGATAGCAAAAATGAAAGGCTCGTCAACATACCAAAAGTGAGATATGTTGATTGATTTGTATCATAAATCCATGTGTGTCCTATTACTTTTGTTGTTATCTGTATCAAACCATTTATACTTGAATATAAAAACTGAAATGAGGAAATTCACGATCAAAATGTTTTAATTCCTCTACATCAGCTGGATGTCGTAACACATCATCCGTTTCAACTCGCTATTTTTATGTCATCTCATGTCAGAAGCACCTTTTTTAATGCAAACAATCATTTTAATCTCTGAATCAATGGAAAATAACGCAAAATACCTTATGTGAAATTTTTTTTACCCTTGCCAACATTAACTTTGTATCAAGACTCACCACAAACTGGGCATTGTTGCAAATCTGAAAATTCTTTCCAATACTATACACAATCGTATTTTCACGCATGAATAGACTCATAACTTAGGCCTAAGTCACACAATTTTCACTTAGCTTCATAAAAGGAAGTAGGTATAGCGGTGTCGGTTGGAATGTTGTTTTTAACAATTCTAACATGTCAAACGACTTGTTGCTCCAGTCATTTAGAACTTTGATATGCATCAACTTGACTAAAAAGTTCAAGGGTGAAAATTGCGAATAACCAGGGTATAATTCATTACATGCTTTAGCCATTAAATCCTCAAATAAGTTTGTGGTATCTCTTTCTTGACTATCAAAGGACATTTCATTCTTGATCTCTTCTTCATTTGCGTCTTCGTTTTCAATTGGAACTTGTAGATCGTTTATAAGATTCAACATTTCATTTTCTTCAACAACATTACACTCTATGTTAGTTTCTTCAACATTATATATTGAACAAGTTGTATGTCTTTCAAAATTTCTAGACAAGTTGAGTGACTCTCCGTGAGATACCCATTCACAGTATGAGGGGCATATTCTATATGTTAATAGATGTCGCTCCACACCCTCTAATGACTCCCACATTGAATTCATACAATTCTTGCATGAGCATCTTGTTCGTCCGGAGTCATTAATGTGAAACTTTTCCCATCTAAAAATTAGGATACTCATTCTCTATACTCGACCGACAATTTATTTCTATGTTTGATCTTTTCTTTATTCATCCTTTAAAATAAACCTTTTATAACCTAACTTGTAATCCAAAACAAATTATAATCTGTGTTATGTACATAATGAATGGTGGTTAACTTTTAGAGGCTTATATAAGCTCATAGAAATAAGAATGGGATTATTATAGACTTATGGATGCATTTCTCAACTACAAATTATAAAAAATAAAACATCAAGAACAAGAAATTAAAGGGAAAATACAAAGAAATTTATGAATAAAAAGGGAAAGAAGTTTCTAAAAAGTCCATTAATCTCTTGAAAAATCCACATGAAAATCCAAAATCTATAATTGAACATGCAAATAGTGATGGTGGCCAAGATCATATTGAAAATTTTTAATGTAATATTGGGTATCATAATCAAGAAGAAAACTTCTAGACACAATCATCCCAATCTAATCTAAACAATTTGGAATTAAAGCATGAAAGATAAAAGAGAGGGATCAAAAGGATAGATAGATATTGAAGTTGAGATCATATGATATTTGAAAAACAATAACCATTTCCTACTAAATTTTCACATTTAAATCCTACATCATGATGTAAACTTCAAAGATGAATGAAAGCTCATTGATAATTTGACATGCCAGATGTTTTTCCAACAGTTGAAAGAAAGCAGTAAATAATCTAGAACCGATATTTAGATCATTGGTGAAGCATTGTTCTAAGATAATATAGCTATTAGTTCACAAACCTGAGGATTCAACGGATCACCTCCTGCAGAATCAAGAATTGACTTCAACTTCTCCAACAAATCTTTCCACCCTTGCAAAATTTCATGAATGGCTTTGTATCTGCAAAAACAAGAAAAAAGAACAAAGTTAATTTCGAGTTAAATCACAAAAATAACTACAATGAGATACCAAAAAAGGGAACAAAGCTAACTCTAAGTTAAATCACAAAAACAACTACAATGAGATACCGATAACATAATTCAACATACAACATGATATACAAACCACATTGACCCCACCTTCAACAACAGTGCTAGACCGAAGCTCAACGGGCACCAACGATGGAGATGGGCGATGGCAGCGATCCCTATCTTCAAAATCGACGAGGGATGGCAGTGATCGACTGACGGAAATCGTCAAAAGGTAACAAAATAGAAGAATGGCGAGAGGCAACGAAATTCGACAGAAAGAAATCGACACACAAACCCTAGCTACTTTGCGAAATCGATTTCCAGACTTGGTCTGGAGGATTTAAAGGCTATCTCTCGACGTTTAAAATGTAAGCGTTGGGAGATATGTATAACTCCCAAATGAATAACTTCATTTGTCGGGAGTTCACAACCTATCTCCTGACACGGTAGAATCGACTTGGGAGTTACATATAACTCCCGACGTGCTGATTAACCTGTCAGGAGTTACTTATAACTCCGGACGGTGGTTTTAAAGCTGAAGGAACCTTTGAAGATCCTTAAACGGAAGTGTGGAGATCGATCCAAAATTTATTCTCATATAATCAAAATTACAGAGTACAAACGTTATGCATAACCGTAAATTATTTACAACATGTAAACAAAAAGAAAATGAGAGAATTAGGGTGAGAGAACTAACCCTTAAAGAATGATCTTTTTCGATCATCTTCTCTAAAAAACACGGACTTGAAACCCCACAATGGACACTACCACTTGATTGACTTAATATTCTCTAGGTGAGAATCCAGGAGTTTTGTGGGCTCTGACTATTTTGGAAGAGGGGGTTTTGAGAGAGATGAGAGGAAGTGATGAGATTCATATTTTTTTTCATAATGTTTCTGTAGATCTATAATCTTTTTGTGAAACCACCACTGGAAAAAGAAGAACACCTCTCCCTTTCCCTACTATCACATATCAGAGAGAAAAGAGGGGGAAGGAGATACAACTCCCTCCCAAAATGATTTTTAAAATAAAATAAAATAAATTTATTTATTTTCATAAATCAATTTAATATATATTTATATGATAACTATTTTATCATATAATATATATTAAACTATATGTTATATCAAATAACCTATAGTTTCCACTCTAACCAATGACATTTAATATAAATCTCATTTATATTAAATTTAGTTTTGAATAAAATTCATATAATTAATATTTGAACCATATTCAAATATTTATTTCCTCTCAAATAAACTTTATATTATAATCTATTAAATACATTATAGTAATTATATCACATATAATTAGATTAAATTAGTTATATCCCATATAATTAATTCCCTCAATTAATTTGAACCATTCAAATTAATCAAAAAAATTCTCCAACGATACATGGATAATTAATTAAACTCCTTTAATTAAATCGTTCACCATCCGTTAACTGTCAGGCACTCCATTAAAGACCAACAACTATACTCTTCGCACTACAGATATATTTCAGTGTCCATCGGATATAACCAGTCAACAGTATGATGACCCTTCACAAATTGCTCGTAAGTACAACTGGGTCAAAATTACCATTTTGTCTTTGTAGTTACATCTAACTCTTTAAGTACCATTAATTCCTGTAATGAACAATAAATCATAGTCCAATTATGACCAAACCTTTCTCGAGCTAAGAGAGGTTATGGCGCCACATTGTCCAAGCTCCAAAATCAGCCCTTATAGGAGCAATTTATCTACTTACCTCAATGTGTGGGAAGGAGTGAATTTCGTCTTGCGTAGCTGTGTTCCCAGCTTCCCAATTAGACGAATCCCCGAAATAGTATGTTTGTTGAGTCGACGATCAACCACTTTCACCCATACAAATCAAATGACCGCCTTTATATACAAGAGTTTACAACTCACTCAGGATTCAGGTCATGTAACCTATGGTCATTCTGGTGAAATGTAAGTCTCTATTTTGAACGGTGTTATATAATGAGACTAGTCATCGTGATCTGGTCTTATACAAACTCCTTCGTATAGAATACCCCGCTTACATGCCCTACATGAATGATTAGGATCAGATCATTTGTAGCACTTTACAACTATTGTAACATTACAAAGCAGGTCATACTCGTAGTGTCACTAGGATAAGGTATCCAGCCTTATCCATCCACATGTATGTCTAAGCTACCGATGATAACCAGCTTGGATGTTAGTTTATTGGTTTGTGGGTTTAATGCCACTAAATGACAAAAAAAAACATCCCATATTTTATTAAATAAATAAAATGTTTGTACAATATAATTATAAACTATAGAACTTTACGAGATTTAGGGCATCAATCCCAACAAAAGTTCCAACAAAAGTGTCTCGAGATAACATATCTCCCGACTAGTGGACTTCCGACGGTGTTTTTAACATTGGGATATAGTCTGTTTCTTGTAGTGATTAATCTCTTCTTTTACCTTTCTCTAAATAGGTTGAACCTTAATAAATTTCTTGAAATTTAAAAGGTCTTCTTTTCCACTTCTTCAATATGCGAGGAAGAACAAGTGAATCTATGTAAATGGAATAAAAAAAAGCTACAAAAGCATATAAAAAATTATAATAATATTAAATCATCATTGAAAAAAATGACATGTTAAAAAAAAAAGAAAAAAAAAAGAAGAAGGGGATGATAAACAAAAAAAAATAGAGAGACAAATGTGATATCTCTTTCTAGAATTAGAAGAGAAATATGTGAATAAAAAAATCTCGAGATAATACATATTTAGAAAAAAACTTGAAAGAAGAAAATTTTTTGTTGAGAATTGCTATCAAGAAAATTAAAAAAAAATAACATAATACTACAAACAAAATTTCCACAAAAATGAAAGAAAAAAACAAATAGAGAGAGCGAGCTTAAAAAATAAAAATAAAAAAGGAAAAGGAAAAGAACATGAAAATTGTGAGGAGTTACCTGGATTAATTTAGCTATTTATAGAAATTTCAAATCATAATTATATTTTATTTTCATTTAAAACAAATATATTTACAAACTATAAAATTATTGGATTTTTTGTTTATATATATATATATATATATAAAAGGTTTTTAGATAACATGAGATTACAGGTTCTGGATCTAGATTTTTCTTATAAAAAATTATTTTCAACGTGAATGTCAAAAAAAAGAAGAGAACATTTTTACTTAATAGTTTAATGTGAAATTACTCTCTCTTTATGTATATTCATAGCCCCTTCTAATTAGATTCTAGATTAGAATCAGATAGTAAAAAGAATTTTTATATGTGATTTTTTTTATTTTTTTATTTTAACATGATTTAAAATAATATCATTTTTTTTAATTTAACCCTTTTAAATAAAATGAGATTTTCATACCTATTTTTTTTCTAGATAATATGAGATTATAGATAAAATCAAAATCTAGACTTTTATTTAAAAAAATTATTTTTTAATGTGATTGTTCATAGTATATAGATTGTTTTTTTTTTTTCATAGTTTTTTTTAAAATTCTTGAAAAAAAAGGAAAGAAAAGGGAGATGAGATATTGTTTTTAGCTATTTACAGAGAAAATTTTGATTTCGTAACTTGATTTATTTTAAATAAGATTTTCTTTTAAAAAAATCAAATTTTATCTTTCTATATTAACGTGATATGGGATGAGATATAGAAAGATAAAATTCAATTTTTTTTTTTAAAAAAATCTACTATAAAATAGGAATTTTTTAAATTTTAACGTGGGAGTACGAAAAATTAGGCCAAACAATTTTATTTAAAAAATTAAATGTAAAATTATGTAAGATATCCTCGTAACCAATTACTAAAAATGACAACGGAAAAATAGAATGTTTCCCTTTAAGATAGTATAGAGTAGCAAATAAGAAGTTATGGTTCAAATCATCCAACCCTTTTATACTAAAAAAAAATGTAAATTAATGATCTTATGCATTTTTTTTTATATAGGTAATGTGATTACTAATTAACCCCTTATGTGTATTAGAATCTTTTTTCTAAAAAAGAGAAAAAAAAAAATCATAAATGGAAAAAATAAAAATGACTAAATGGTTTAATTCACTTTCCAATTTTTAAATCACTTGAACTTTTCTCTTTCTATTTCTCTCACAACTATACATATTTTGTTGATTTTTCTTCATTATCACAATTTGGTTTTCAAAATTTTCAGTCTCATTTCGAATTTCCTCCAACCATTTTTCTGGTGCCTTATATGCATAAACATTTATTTATTTATTATTTTTTATTTTGACAATATACACTATATATATTTTTTTCCTCATGTTTAATGTTAATCATGTATCACTTATCACCATATTCTCATATCATGGCAATAGTATATACATAAATAGGTTTGTCTATGTATATTATATTATATTTACATTTATGGTTGTTAGAGTACATAATTATGAAAAATAAAGCATAGTTCATTGCATTCTCATATTATTTAAAATAAACTATTTATATAATAAGAGAAGAGAATGACTTGTAAAAATCGAATTTATATTTGAAGAAAAGAAAAACATGAAATGGAATGGAATTTTTTAACCTAATATCAAAGAGATAGATTTTTTTTTTATAATCATTTTTTTTTTTAGAATTTCTTTATATTATATTTAATAAATATAATATTTTCCAAACTTGCATGATTGAAACCGTGGCATCGCCTAAGCTTAGCCGATCCGTGGTTAGAGGTTTGGAGATTTTGCTTATTTGTCTAATCTTTTACAACTTATCTTTATTTATTTTATTTTTATAGATTTCAAATTTTGACTTAAAATTTAGAATCTCTATTTCAATAATTTAAATTTAATACATAATTATGGTTACAAATCTTTATTTTTATTTGCATTCGTATTTTATGTATACATATAAAATTTGTTTCAAATATATACGAGGGTTTTTTAAAATATATTTAGAATAAATACAAATTCAAATTTGTTATATATTACATATCTTATATTTTTATTTTAGTATTTTATGTAAATTTTTATATATACATATCTATTTAGTTATTTTGTAAATATATACCTCATTGGAGAATCTTTTTAGGATTATTTTGTCCAATTTTCCACTTCCACTCCCTATTCATTAATTTGTGTGTCTCTCTCATTAATTATTACAAATTTTCCATCAAAGACATTAAATACAATTTTCAACTTAACGAGCATAACCATCTTTTTCATCTTAATTGCAAGCTTTAAAGGTCAAATGCATTTTAGGGGGAATATGAAGAGTTTTAACAAAAATAAAATAAAATAACTTTGAATATTTTCTACTTCCATAACAAAAAAATTGAATGGTCCATTATAACACACATTTTTTTCATTGCCTATAAATAATTCATTTGTAACATATTGGTTGTCAAACAAATTTATCATCTTTTTCTCTTTATGATAATGACAATGGTAATTGTGGCTAAGTGTTTCATTCAGGGTATATCCCAATCTCATGATTTTTTATCGACAACTTATTTCAAATTTTGAATTACGTTGTTACATCGGATCGTACCAAAAATCTATATTTTTGTAGGGGTGTTCAAATAACCTAACAACTCGAACAACTTAGACTACCAAACCTAAAATGTAAAGGTTGAGTTAAGTTAGTTTTGTTCTTGGATTAGGTTAGGTTAAGTTTTTTCTAATTTTGTTGGTTTTGATTGGGTCGTGGGTTGGCTAAAAAAAATTTAGATTGACTCAACCCAACTCGAGTATATATATATATATAAATATATATATTTCTCTTTGTTTAAAGTTTGATTACTTTGTATGGATTAATTTATGAATTTTTAATATATATTTTTTAAATTGTTATGATACTTGTCTTTGTTTAAAGTTTGCAATAAATATCATAGATATTTGGTACTTAGTATTTGAATTTTATGAAATTTTAGTTATTAGTCATGTGTTGTATATAAATTTATATATTTTTAATTAAAAAAAAAGTTACAACTTGGACAATCCAACCCAACTCTTGGGTTGGATCGGGGTGGAGACTTTATTTGATCCTTTGGGTTGTCAACCCAACTAACCCGAATTTTCGGAGTGATCCAAAAGAACATCTTCAACCCAACTAAACCCAACCCATGTACACCCCTATATTTGTTTAGTTATTTTTTTTAAATTTTTTATTGTCAAATAGATTAAAGGTTTCTTGATCGTATGATTTTTTTGACAAATTGAATTTATTTGTAAAAATAATTATGTGTAATTTTTTTTTCATTAAATGTTTGAAATATGAATTGATATAATAAATATAAAATAATAAAATAAAGAGAAATTATTTTAAATGACAAAATTGTTGAAAATATTTATAAATATAGCAAATATCAGAATCTATCTGCGATAGATTGCTATCTGTGTCTATCATGATATAGATAGACAGTTAAATTTTACTATATCATTTTTATCATGCAAATATTTTCTTTCATTTTGTTATGGTTGAAAATAACCCTAAAATAAATAATGATCCATTAGAATAGAAGACCTCATTCATTCTTTCTATATATATATATATATATAATCTCTTGCATTTGTTTTTTTAACTTATTAGAGTCGAGCACCTGTATAAGCTAAGCTTGAAGCAGAAAAATAAAAATGTTGTAGCAGAAGATGAAGATCTGGGAGAGCAATTTCTCTTCCTTTTTCTGTATATTTGATTTCGTATATTAAATCTTTTTCCCACACATAATATAGGGTAATGACGTATAGATATATACACTTAGGTTTTAGAATAAGGACAAAAAAATAACTAACGAATCTTCTATACAACTGGTAGAGAATAATTATATAGCAGAGGCTGTTAGGAAAGCATACACATCAGCATCAGCGAGAGTATACACACCAGCGACACCAGCGAGAGCATACACACCAGCGACACCAGTGAGAGCATACACACCAGCGAGAGCATTCATATCAGCTTCTACATGGCTCCTTGTCATCTGCTGACGAGGAAATTTATTCTTCCTTGACATCTCCCCTCAAGCGAGAGGGTAAGTCCTTTAGTCCTAGCTTGCTTCGAATGTAGATAAATGTATCAAGGGGTAAAGGCTTAGTTAGGCAATCCGCCAATTGTTCTGTAAAGGGTACATATCTAACATGAAGTTGATCTTGAAGGACAAGGTCACGGATGAAGTGCACATCTATTTCAATATGCTTAGTTCGTGCGTGAAAGACAGGGTTGGCAGCTAAGGCACCTGCACCCATGTTGTCACACCAGAGAATAGGTATACTCTTTGGAGAGAAACCAATCTCGGTTAACAGATTTTTCACCCAAATGATCTCGGTTGCAGCATGAGCAATAGCTCGATACTCGGACTCAGTACTGGAGCGAGCCACTGTCATTTGTTTCTTAGATGACCAAGAAATGAGAGTCGATCCAAGATAGAGGCAATAAAAAACTGTAGATTTTCGATCATCAATACTTGAGGCCCAATCTACATCAAAATAGGCTGTTAAATTGAGGTAAGTATCATAGTTGATGGTTAGGCCAAAGTGGAGAATGCTTGCAAGATAGCTAAGCATACGTTTGACAGTGACCAGTGAATATCAGTAGGAGCTTTGAGGAATTGGCTAAACTTATTAACAATGAAGGCGATGTCCGGTCTTGTATTAGTGAGGTATTGGAGAGCACCAACCATGCTACGATATAGAAATGGGTCATGGAGGGGTGTTCCAATGCTCAAGGATAGTGTGGTGCTAGGTACTGCAAGGGTTGGATAAGGTTTCATATGGTTGAGGTTTAGTTTAGAGAGAAGCTCAGTTATGTATTGAGCTTGATGCAGATGTAGGTCGGAGGGTGTATAAGAGATTTGGACACCAAGAAATTGGCTGAGCTGTCCTAGATCTTTGAGAGAGAACTGTGTATGCAGTTGGACAACAAGATGATCGATGTGAGTTGGATCATTACCGGTGAGTATCAAATCATCTACATAGACTAGCAGCAGAGTGATGGAGGATGAGGTACGCATATAATATAAGGAGGTGTCTAGGGAGCTTACTTTGAAGCCGAGTTGACAAAAAGATGCTTTGAGCTCATCATTCCACGCACGAGGAGCCTGCTTGAGACCATAGAGAGTTCTATTGAGCTTGCAAATGTAATGTGGGTGAGTTTTGCTTTTAAAACCCGGGGGTTGAGACATGTAGACAGTCTTCTTCAGTTTGCCGTTGAGAAAGACATTATTGAAGTCAATTTGGCGAAGTGGCTAGTGATGAGACACTGCCAAAGTAAGCACAATTCTAACAGTAGACATCTTGACAACAGGACTGAATGTATCAAAATAATCAAAGCCAGGGTGTTGATGAAACCCTTTGGCAACAAGACGTGTCTTATACCGTTGAACAAGTCCTTGAGCATCACGTTTAATACAATAGACCCATTTGCAATCAACAACAGTTTGATCAGATGAAGGAGGTACCAGTGACCAAGTATTTGTACGTTGCAGTGCAGCAAGTTCTTCATTCATAGCTTCTTGCCACTGTGGGCCTGTAACAGCCTAAGAGACTGAAGTTGGTTCACTCTGAGTAAGGTCTTCAATACGTTCAGCAACCCAAGCCTTGGGTTTGAAAATACCAACCTTCCCTCTGGTGATCATTGGATGAGTGCCAATGAGGGTTGAGTGGTAGGTTGTAGGAATTACTGTAGAGGGGAGGGTAGAGGTGTTGTTAAGGGTGACACTGTAGGGGATTGAGAAGTAGTTGAGGGAGACAGTAATGGGCTCGGAATTGTGGGGAAGGTGAACTTGTGGCTGGTGTAGGAAAAGTGTGAGGAGATTGAGGTTGGTAGAGGGATTTGTTTCAGGTGAGGGTTGTGGAGAGGATGGATGGACAGGAGGTGAAGAGAACCATATGGAGATTGATGGAGCTATATTTTTGGGAGTAGAGATTTGAAGGTTAGCAAAGCCTATTTGGAATGAAAATTCGTCTTCATTAAATATGACATGGTGAAAGAAGATGACCTTTCCATCCTCAGTAAAACATCTGTGACCTTTGTGTATTGGGGAAGGGCCAAGATAGATACATTTTCTGCTGTAAAAGGCAAACTTATGGTGCTCGTATGGACGAAGGTGTGGATAGCACGCACACCCAAAGACTCTTAGAGATAGCAGGTCCAATTTTCTTCCAAGTAACACTTCCATTGGCTGTGACCCTGAAGGATAGGAGAAGGAAGAGAGTTAATAAGATAAATAGCAGTTTGAAAGGCATACCACCATAGGTGCAGTGGCATCTTAGACTGTGCTAAGAGAGTAAGACCGGTTTCAACAACGTGGTGATGTTTACGTTCAGCTCGACCATTTTGTGCTGAAGTGTAGGGGTAGGAGACCCTTATTTGAATTCCAAGCTGATCACAAAAATGTGTCACTGCTTTGTACTCACTCCCACCATCCATTTGCAACATGTGAATGGATTTGTTGAATTGATTAGACTCCAACCAACTCTTGGATTGCTTCCCAGAGTTCTTTGGAAGTTTGAAAACCCATCACTTGTATTGCTGTCTCCTAGTTCATTGAATTATAAAGCCAGCCCAAAAGGAGCTGATCCACTGCTATCTAGGCATCATAAGCTGGATTTGATTGCATTTCGACATCAGGGACTGAGACAGTGGTTGGATCTGCACTGGAGCTTTCACCTGATCAACCACTGGTTGGAACTTGAATAAAACGATTTGGGCAAGGCCTTTTCCCAGTTAGATAACCTTCCAATCTGTAGCTTCTTAGAATTGGCCACGCAAGGTTTTGCCAAAGCAAGAAGTTTGACCTATCCATTTTGATGGATGTCACTTGGTTGAGAAGTTGATTTAGGGGAGGACCTGTGATGGTTCCACTGCTGGCAGCTCCAGAAAAAATAGGTGAGAAAAAATTTGTAGAAGGTTGATTTGCCATCGCTAACCTGGCTCTGATACCAAGTCAAGCACCTGTATAAGCTAAGCTTGAAGTAGAAAAATAAAAATGTTGCAGCAGAAGATGAAGATCTGGGAGAGCAATTTCTCTTCCCTTTTCTGTATATTTGATTTTGTATATTAAATCTTTTCCCCACACATAATACAGGGTAGTGATGTATAGATATATATACTTAGGTTTTAGAATAAGGACAAAAAAATAACTAACGAATCTTCTATACAGCTGGTAGAGAAAAATTATATGGCAGAAGCTGTTAGGAAAGTATACACATCAGCATCAGCGAGAGTATACACACCAACGAGAGCATACACACCAGCGAGAGCATTCATATCAGCTTCTACATGGCTCCTTGTCATCTGCCGACGAGGCAATTTGTTCTTCCTTGACAATTAGAAAGTAAGAAATAATCATTTTCCTCTGTAGCAAATTAATCATTCATGGCATATCTCAACTTCTTTTCACATTTATTTATTTTAAAGCATCTTCGAATCTCATGACAGTATATTTATATATAGTTTCATCCATTTGTATTTTGATTAATTGCAAAATAAGAAATAATTATTTTGATATTGTGGGGGTTTTTTCACATTTATGTTATCTTTAATAAAAAAAAAAGGGGATAATTTGAGATTAAACTTGCATCTAACAATGATAACATGTTTTTCTTAATTAAAGTTAAATTAATATTTACAATATCGAATAAAAATTAATTGTGGTTTTATTTTAAAAATTATCCATTGTTTTTAAAAGCTTGAAACAATAAAAAAAAAGTGTTGAATATTACACGTGAATGCACGTTAAAATTTTTAGTTATATAAAATAATTCCAACACATGATAAATGAAGGCATAAACTAAGAAAGATAACATCCTCAAATTATTTAAAATAACTCATATATATTTAAAATTAAAAATAAAATGTAAAATAAATCATGTTTATATATGTCATCATAGTATATGTAGTACATAATACATATTATATAAACCTCAAGCATATCTGAAATGGGGCTATTTGACCAAATATGTATTGGAAAGCCTGTTTTGTGTCCTCATATTTATAGTATCTTGTTTATGTTACCTTTATTGGAATTTCGTTCATGGGTCAGATTCGTTTATCATTACTTTCTAGACATATGTTTGATCCGTTCAAGATCTATTATGTTTGTCCCTCTCTTCGTCGTAATGCATGCTCCAATTGCCTGCAAGCAACGAGCGTTTATTGTCGTTGTCGATTTCTGCTATTGACTTCAGTTGAGCTCGTCAAATAAGATGGGTAATAATAGAAATCGGTGGAAGGAGAAGAAGATTACAAAGGTGCATCAAACAAATGATTTATTCAATTATTATTATAATATTTTACAATAGTAGACTTAATAAAAATAAATGAACATGGAGTTTCTTTCCACAATTTTTTTAACCAAAACTCATAATTTTCTTCACCATCTGTACAATTTGGTGACGGCTTGGAAGAGATGGTTGAGGAAATAAAACAAAAATCAAGGGAAGAGAAGGTTTTCCCCTCCTAATTTCCTTTTTAATTTTCTTTTCTTCTTCTTCCTTTTTTTTTTTTTTTTTCTTTTCAATTTTCTTGTATGATTTTTTCTTTTTATATTGTTTATATAGTTTGAAGGATTGAAATTGTTGAAAAAAAATACTCATTGGTCTATTTGTCAAAAATAAAATAGAACTTGCGATAGTTTTGTAAAACTTAAAATGGCCCCAATATAAAGACCATGTAGGTAGAAAGCCCATATTTCTTAAATGAATGGGCTCATATTCATAATTGGATCTGAGATGTTGGGTTGTTTGATACTAGCTTTAGGGGAATAAACCCATTGAGCTGTCTATTTTGGACATCTAAAAACCCATCATCAATTGCATTATCTCTCGTGGATAAATTTTCGAGATATTTATTTTTTTCTTATTAATAACATTTCGATTTTGTACTTTGTTTATGTTATTTATTAATTTCAGGTGATATATGCATGATACTTTTAAATTAATGTTTCGTTTATTTTAGGAGATCTCGTTTATTTTCTTCCATAATCTTAGTTTAAAATTAATCATGTCTCCATTATAATCTTAAGTATATGTCAGATGTACTAGTAATATGTTGAAAAATATAAATATACATTGCATATAATGTTTGATATATAAAACGAAATATATTACAAATTGTCTTTGTTTATACACTTATCAAATATAACCTAACTTGTTTATGGAAATTTCAAATATATAATGATGTATATATCAAATATACATTTTTTTTTCTTTGAAGCTTTTTGCTGATTCATGCTTTCTTTTTTTAGAGCGACATTTTTTAAACTTTTTGAGAATTTTTCTTTACTTGTGTAGGTTTTGAAAAGAAAATTGTTTTGGGAAGTTCATAACACGAGAAACTTCCCTTACATACTTTATTTTATTAGTATTATTATATATTAAAAAAAATAAATGGTAAGAATATTAAAAAGGTAAATTGGATCAAATTTTTGTGTAAAATAATATTTCGTTAGGCTATTTGCACAGTCATGTGATTATAATATTTATTTATGCCATATGCATAGAAAGTTCATAATTATATGTTGTAGGTCCAAACATGACATTACTTCTCAAAAAGAGCATTCAAATTAATTTTTTTAATAGTGGAATAATCGAACGTCTAACTTTGAGCTTGATAGTACAAGTTTTATTTCAATGTATTTTTTTTTTTTGACAACATAGGAGGGAGGATGCAACTTCAAATCTCGAGGTTGATAGTAACAAATTTATGTTAATCGGATTGGTATAATCTTTCATTTATATATTTAAACATAGAATTAATGGTGGTTTTTTAACTCACAATTTTGAAGATTAATTATAGTGTTATATTCAAATTTTTATGACATGCTCATTTTATATAATTTATATCATCTTACAAATATCTTGAACTTGATAATTGATGTTAATATAATTTATTTGTATATTAATTTGTTATACACACGACATTATTTAAAGTTATCTTGATTTTTTTTTAGTTTGTCACCTATAAATAAGTAATAAACTTTGACAATTTTCACACAAAATGATGTGATATTCATATAACTCATTACTCATATGAATATTTATCTTATTTATAAGAGGTATATGTGTTATATGATGTAGTAGGTTCCATTGTTTTTCTTTTTCTTTTTTTTTTTTTTTTTCCTTTTTCTTCTATATGATAGCCATTTTCATGTGCATTAATAGGTCTGTTTGATTATCATTATGTTTATTTATAATATATTGTTCATTATCTCGGATTTAATTTCTTATATTTTACTACTTTTATTATACATTTTATGTATTTTCAATGCCCCTCAACT
>NC_052357.1:85436016-85508242 GCF_009727055.1 Benincasa hispida
TATGTGTTATATGATGTAGTAGGTTCCATTGTTTTTCTTTTTTTTTTTTTTTTTTTTTTTTTTGAAAAAATAGTATGTTCCAATGTTATTTGATAGACATTATATTAGGTTGTTTATTATAATTTTTATTTATAATATATTGTTCATTATCTCGGATTTAATTTCTTATATTTTACTACTTTTATTATACATTTTATGTATTTTCAATGCCCCTCAACTTTTATAATTTAATGATTTTTTTTGTTGACCAAATTTTATATTCGATAATTGCATTCTTAAAATTAAGCGATGGAGCTAGCTCTAGCACTTGTATATATTTTTTTCTTTTTCTTTTCCCCTTTTTTTTTTTATCATTTTATATTAAGTTGTTATTATTATAATTTTTTTAATTTATAATATATTTTTCATTATCTCTTATTTAATTTCTTATATTTTACTATTTTTATCATACATGTTATATATTCTCGATGCTCCTCAAATTTTATAATCTAATGATTTTTATGCTGACCAAATTTTATATAGATGAGTGTATTCTCAAAATTAATTGATGGAGCTAGCTCTAACACTTGTATATGTCTTATTTTTATCATTTTATAAAGGATCACTTATATACAATAAATATTTCAAAAAATAAATAAAGAAAAATTCTTAAAATGGAATAATCAATATAGTCGGGGGAGACCAGTCACCCATGGCGGTTTCTTCTAGACCAATAGCCGTTACATTAATTTATTGAAGAATAATATTTATTATATTATATAATATGTTTTTTAACCTTCAAACGAATTTTTCATGTCACCTACATTAATGCTCCGACTCATACTTTAGACATTTGTTTTATTTATTATTATTAAGTTAGTTTTCTTTTCTCAATTATTTGAGATACTTAATTAAAGTTTAGATTTGAAGTAACCAAATCTAATTACAAGATTATAATAACTAATTCAGGTGATTTTCCCCTTTAAACCGTGATTCAGGTGATTAAGATGTTAGATTAATTTATTTTATTCATTACAAACACGTGATTTTCATAAACTATAAAATTAAAGTTCTTTCATTTTTTCAATTCACTTTCTTTTACCTAATAAAAATCAGAATAATAAACTATTTTAGTCGATACTTTGGGACTTTCCTAATGTTTGATTTTAATTTATGCCTTTTTAATAAGTATTAAATTTAATATCAATGACTAGTTTTTTTTTTATTCTTAATTTTACCACTTAGCATTCTTTTCCTAAATGTTGAAAATATATTCATTATACCGTACTTTTTTACATGATAATTAGTTATGGATGGTAAGAAGTGGATTTTGGACTCGAGTTTGGAGAGGACTAAAAGATAAATGTACCACTAGACTAGCTAATTTTATTGATATTATTTCAAATTTTTTTATATATTATATAAAGAGCATAGAGTTGAAGGAGCTTGATACTAATTTCGTAGGTGATGATAGCAATTATTATTATTATCTAACTAATTTCAATAATAAAAGTTAAGATTTAGTAAAGATACAATGACTAAAATTAAATATTTAAAATCATTAAATTAAAATTAAATAAACTTCAAAATACAATAAACTAAAATGATATTTTAACCTAAATTTTAATATTTTTTTTATTTAAAAAAAACTTAATAGCTTTTTATTTATTCTTCGAATAAAATAAATAGGATATGGAAGATGGAGCTTTTTCTTTAAATTAATTTGGAGAATAGACACGAACAATGCATTACTTGTCCGGTCTCCAACTTATCATCATATTCGTTTTTGACCCTAATATTTTAATTAATTTATGGATTTTTTTGTACATCAATTTATTTATTTCTTTTTTCTTTTCTTTTCCTTTTTTTTAAGGAATTTGTACATCAATTTCAACAATTGTGTCAATTAAGCATACTTTCATCTTAAATACGCTTATTATTTTTCTATAAATGAAGGTTCGATTTTTCACCAGTTTGGACAATTTTCAATAATATATATATATATTTTTAAAAAATAATAAATTAAACTTAAAGATGTATCTAATTTTTTAAAGAATAATATTAACTTATGCCTTTAAATGTCTTTTGGTTGCATTCATTAAAATTATGAACTATTACAAATATAGCAATCAAACCTAAAGTATTAGTAAGTGTAACACAACACAAAAAAGACTGCAGGTATAACAAAATTTAGGTAGTTTATAAGTGATAGACCATAACACTTATAAGAATCTATCCATAATAGACCATATCATCGGTAGAAATCTATCCGTGGTAGAACCTATAATTGATAGACTCTACTATATTTGTAATTTTTAAAAAATATTGTTATACTTTTAGTTATTATCATTAAAAATGATATCTATTACAATTACCCTATAAATTAATAATTATATAAATTTAAAATTTTTTCGTAATTGTAGTAATTTATACCCTCACGATGTTTTGTCTTGATAAATATCGTGCGAGGGACTTTTAATTATATCAACTAAACCCAAAACTTTCCTAAGTAAATCAATTTGAGCTATGTACTAAAAAAAAATCAATTTGAACTCTCACTAGGATTTCTCTTAGAAAACGATTCAAGCAACAACAAATCTAATTATCTCTTTTGTTAATTCGACATTTGAACAAATCTACAGATGGTACATTATCAATTTTCAAAGGCAATCTTATTAAAATTTTAATCGAAATAATTATAAATTTCACTCATTATCTTTCGAATTAAATCTCAATGAGGAGATAAATTGAAATTATTAATTTAGAATCTATACTAGACAACTTCTAAAATTTAAAAGTATGAATTGATAATTAATTTTTTGAATTTTTATGCTTATTGATATCTAGAATAAAATATTAACAAAAGATTAAAATTCACGACCGGATAATTTTTTAAAAACATTAATACGTCAGAGATGGAAGAGGAAAATTCAAATAATCTAGCCATAAAAAGAAGCACTAATGCGAAGTCGAAAAAGTGTGAAAAAGAATGAAAAAAAAGAAAAAGAAAAAAAGAAAAAGGTTAACATATGCTTGGATTATCAACGACAATAGCTTTATGCTAAAGTTGTGAACTGTCTCTTCTTTTCTACTAAGGAAAATGTATCTCAACGTTAAAAGGACATTTTGGTCGACATAATTCGATTAATGTCTCATTTGATAATTGATTTTTAAAACTTGTCTTTATTTGTTACAAAAAAATTTTTCATAATTTTTTTATTTTTTAAACTAAATGTTTAAGACCCGTTTGATAACTATTTTTTGTTTTTTTGTTTTTAAAAGTTAGACCTATTTTCTTTCAATTTCTTCCAATGATTTACATTTTTCTTAGGTATAATGGTTGAATTCCTAGTCAAATTTCAAAAACAAAATAAGTTTATAAAAAAACTATTTTTTTTAGTTTTCAAAATTTGACTTGAATTTTGGTAAGATGTAGATAACAAATGAGGAATTTTGAGGTGGAAGTAGTGTCTATTGACTTAATTTAAAAAAAAAAAAAAGAAAAAATAAGATGATTAATAAACGGGACAAATTTTTAGTCAAATTCTAAAAACAAAAAAATAAGTTTGATCTATTTTTAAGTTTTCAAAATACTTGTTTTTCTTTAAAACACTGCTAAAAAATTGATAACAAGATATAGAAACTTATAAGTGGAAGTAAAGTTTTTAAATTTAATTACTAAAAGCAAAAAAATTTAAGTCCCATTTGATAAATTTTCTTTCTTTCTTTTTATCTTTCTATCTTTCTTCCTTTCTCTCTCTTTTTTTCTTTTTTTTGAAAATGTTCCCGGTTTCCTCCCATTTCTCCAATTATGAGTTTCATATTTGTTAAAGAAACACTTGAAATTACTAGTGAAATTTCAAAAGACAAAAACCATTTTTTTTTTTGTTTTTGATATATGGATTGGTCTTTTAAAATATTCGTAGAAAGTGAATAATATAACACATAAACTTATGTGTGGAAGTAGTGTTTATAAACCTAATTTTAAAAAATTTCTAAAACAAAAAATCAAATAGTTATAAAACAAAGTCTTTTTTTAGTACATTCAATTCGATGTAGGAGAATTCGAACCACAAAATTTATGGTTACTAACACACTAATATACTAATTGAGTTATAAAAAGAAATCTAAATAGTTATTAAACAGGGTTAAAATAATACTTTAGTCACTAATCAAACTTTAAAATATAACAATTTAACCAAATAATATTATTTACACTATAAAATAAATCGTTACAAGTAATAAAATACTAGGAATAAATTGTTATAAATTAAAATGTATGGTTACAAACTAAAGTTAAAAAGAACTAATTCTTTATTCGATCAAAGCACTTTTAAACCCAATCAGAAATAAGACCAAAAAGTGTGTTTTTTTCCTCCTAGATAAAGAAGGGTTTGACAATAAAAATATTTTTAGATCCAACTAAAAACTAAAAATAGAAAGAAAAAAAAAATCTTCGATTAATACCATGGTTGTGGCAGATTAAGAAAGGACACAATTTACCTTTAGTTTTTAAAATTATATGTATGTCGCAAATATTTAACAAAAGAGAACATTATTTATTTATTTATTTATAATAATCCAAAGAGAAATAGAAATGCATTTATATAATAAACACGTACAGTGCACTGAAATATCAAAATTTTAAAGTAAATATTTAGTTGTCAATAGAAATTTTTTTTAATAACAAATATATGATATAATATATACACATATTTTCTCTCTTCTAAAATTATAATTTAATAAAAAAAAAAACTCATAAATAAAATTGTTTATATTATAGCTATAAGCATCCCAAATTTTAAAGTAGGCATATCAACATGGAATAAAAATAATTTGATGTGATAAGAAAAGTAGAATACTATACATATATAAATATCTTACTTTTCTTTGTCCTTCCAGTCTATTTTAAAATTATCTCTCTTACTATTCTCTAGTTTTATCCACTTGTACCCTTCTAAGAAAAACAAAAATAACGACCATTATATAACCAAGAGAAGTGATATATTTATAAGGAAAAAAAAAGAAGGGTAAGAAAGTAAAAGGGGATGTCCTTTCAACGCCGAGAATCTCGGAAACCTACTTGTCAGAAGAGTATTTTCCAAAACTCTTGAGATGCCTCCCGTAAGTCTCTCCAAATTTCTAAACATCTGTATTACCTCGTTTATCTTATCTACTGCAAAATAAATATGATGGTGATAATCCAGATGCTCATTTTAGAAAAATTTTGAATTACCATGAAACAGATGACTACTAAAATGTAGTCATACTTAATGAAAGCTCCATCTGAGACCAAAATGTTATAAGTGTATTTGAGTCGTAGGGCTTTTTCCTAGACAAAAAGCACATATTAAAGGACATCTGTACGATGATGCATTACTACACTTAGGACCACTCTCTTTAAAATTTAATGTTTAAAATATTGAAACTTATGCTCTCTATAATCTACTATCTCATGTTTTTATTTAAAGGAGAAAAATACTTAGGTGATCTTTGGGCTACACTATCTACAACCTAGAGACTTGTCCAGAAAAAAATTGTAGATAACTATTTTTATTTTTTTTCAGAAAAATAATTATTTTAATTTTTCTTTGTGTGTTGAAAAAAGAGATTGCACCTAATCACTGTCTTTTTAATAGAGAGTATATACATATATATACATACATACATACATATACATACATACATATACATACATACATATACATACATACATATATATATCTGTCTCTTATACACATCTAGATGTGTATAAGAGACAGATATATATATATATGAGTGTGTGAGACAAAATATTACTATTTCTAGTATATTTTTAAATATATTTCAAATGGTAGGCTTTGTTTAGAATAACATAATTTTTGAGAGATTTCAAATTTCATTTTTATGTAAATTAAGAAAATTGACTAAAATATAATGATTAAATTTCATAGGACTTGGCATGAAGTCTTATTTAACCTTGTATTTCCTCATTTTAAATTAACAAATCATAATTAAAAACTTTGTGAGTAAATTTATTATCTTTCATTTTTTTATTACCATTAATTGATTAGCAATTTCACTTTTCACGTTTGGCTCAAGCTGACAAGTAAGAGAACTCACATCGATGTAATATCGAGTCGAGTACACTTTGGTGCATAAGTCAGTATACATGTGTTAAGATTGATTAAGCACCATGATTGAATTGATACAAGATAAAAGGCTACGTATCTTCCTATTTTGAGACATATAGAATAGAGAGTTTTGTTACGTAGACTTGAAACTTGAAACTGTAGACCCTAAACTTAACTTAAATAATAATATGTATCTAAATATAAAATTTTAAATTTTTCTTACACGGAGTAAAAAAAATTAAAATTATTTATCGAATTGTAGGAGGGAATATAATTTTTGAAAGGTGGGTGGAAGTGGGAGGAGGATCGGTTCTGATCTTTAAAATTACATCGACACAGAGATTCTAATAACCTATATTTATCCTTTTAACGTTTCTCTCTCTTTTATTTATTTTTTCTTATTTACAAGCTTCCACCAAAATATCGTTGTCCAATAAATAGAAAAATGCAAAGAATTATTGGATTCCAATATCACAATTTAATTTCAAGTTTCAAGTCCGTAATCTCAACAAAGCATAAAATTAAAGAAATAGCGCAATTATACACATAATTAACTGGTGAAATTTTTAACATGGATAAAATGAAAATTTAAGTTTTTTTCCCTTTTTTTGTACAAGAAAATTTAATTCTCCTCTCTCTCGTTTTAAATATTTTAATTCAAAACATCGCGTCCTAATTAAAGGAATATATAAATACATGTACTTAAAGATGCTTTAATTTGATAATGGTTATTAATTGATTATTGCATGATTTGAAACTTTAAAAAAGGCTTCAACTTGAGAAAAAAACAATTAAAAAAAAAACCTTAAGAAAGAAAATTCATTTGATTTAAGTGGACTGTTGATTATGAAATTATGAAGTAAAATTTATATATGCCTTTCTAATCAAGGATTTTACTGATGATACAAGCTACATAAATTTGAAAAATACACCATAGTATACCGTTTTTTATTTGTACATTTAAAAAAAATGCTTAAAACTTCAAAACTACTTTTAAAAAATAGATTTTGAAATTGCATGAAATACCAAATAAAAATAAGACACTTATTACCTTCTTTTGAGTCGAATCCTCCTCTCTCTTCTTTGTTCAACTAAAAAAAACATTTTTCAAAAATGAAAAACAAAAAACAAGATAGAATAGGTTTAACCCTTCACTTTTATTTGTCATTCTTTTTCAAAATGTTAATTAACCCCTTCACTTTTGGTTTATAGTTTTGCAGTTTTAGTATTCTATTTAATCTCGGTTAAGTAAGTTTTGTTTGGACTTATAAATTTGTGTTTCGCTAAGCTTAAGAAGTTCTTTTGTTTTGTTTTTTTTTTTTTTTTGGCAAATTGCAAAAACCAAGTATGGTGGTAATTATTTTTAAACTTTTCATGATAAAAGTTGGGCTCTCAAACTTCTTTAAGTATTAAAATCGGACCATGATAAGAATTGAAATCCTCCCACTTATATAATTGTCAATTTCAACGTATAATTACATTTATCATCGTAATTTAAAAGAATTTTGCAAATTCTCTCATGTAATATTATAAATTTTCCACTTTGACCGAACAATTCTGACGTTTAGGAATCTAAACCCTAAACTAAGTAAAACGAAAATGAGCAAAATAATAATAATAATAATAATATTCAATGCACAAATTAATTTTCCCACATGGGTATTAAGCTTCAATATATAAAGAGAACTACTCCTCACAGCTCTATCCAAAGCAAATAGAAAGAAGAAAAAAGAAGAAAAAAAAAGGTGAAAAAAAACGGAAAGGAGTTGGGAGATGGCGAGGAAAAGCAAAACGTACCATCCAAGGGCTAAACTATCAAGAGATCAGCTACTTATAATCTTCAGAAACCATGACAGCGACAAGGACGGCCGCCTGAACACCACGGAGCTCACCGAAGCCTTCCGGTTTATCGGCGCCCTTCTGCCGCCTTATAGAGCTCGCCTTGCTCTTCTTTATGCTGATTCCGACAGAGACGGATTCATCGGCGAGAAGGATTTCGAATTACTTGTCAATTATGCCGAGCAACGCAAATACACTGTCATTTGAAAGAAAATCATGTATAATCTTAGATCTAACTGCTTATTGTAACTGTCTTCTAATAAAGGGATACTTTTTTTATTGTGAACTTGTAACACGCCCAGCTAATGTCCTATTTATTGAATTCGAATATTTTTACACATATATAAATATTTAACTATTTTAAATAGGTTAAAATCAAGGATTAATATATAAATCAACATTCAATTTCACAAAGATATCGATAAAATACGGATATTTACATAAGTTAAAAAATGAATAATTAATTTATTTTTTTAAGCAAATACCTCTGATATATTGAGCCTCAACGGACAAAAAAGTGGAAACGTCTTTCGAAACTTAATTTTCATGCCAACAACAGCTTTCTGAATCAAAGCCAATGACCTTGTTTTTGTTCTGATTTACAGATATCAATTTTGATTTTTGGTGGGTGTTTTAAGTATTGAATTCACGTGATGAATGCTGTATTTTGTATGGGCTTTTTTGGCTTAATAGATGTTTGCGAAATTTGGCACATAGATTCGTTTGCTTGTTGTTTTGATCAATTATAAGGGCTTGTTTGTATTTTGGCATTTAATTTTAAGCAATTGAATCTGTATTTGAAGTCTGTATCGTTTATGGTTGATGTTGCTGAGAAGAATGTTGGAAAACAGAGGATTTTTCTGCAAAATTGTGCATCCTGGACTACAGTGTCATGACGCTATGACGCGAGGCAGACCGTGAAAAATTTTCGTAACACGACACTATACCCTATAATCGCGACACTACGAATGTCAAACGTGCGCACGAGTTGCTAATAGTCGGTTTGAGTCCAAGCAGTCATTTTTCCTCTTTTTTTGTTGTCATTTTATTTGTTTATAATTAAATTTATATAATTCGATTATATTAATTTAATTATTTGTTTAGGGTTCCAAATATTGGTCTATAGTACCTTTTATATAGTTTAACGTGAATGTGATGTATGTTTAAATTATATGATTTATATGTTGCATATTGTATGTCATATAGATTTAAAATATCACTATAGGTTTGTTGGGATTGATGCCCTAAATCTCGTAAGGTCCTATAGTTTGTAAGTATTGTACAAATTTATTATTTGTTTAATAAAATATATGATGTTTAATTTCAAAATTAGTTGCATTAACCACAAACCAATAAACTAACATCCAATGTTATCTTGTAGTTTAAATATGTATGTAGAGACATACGGGTGGATCATGTTTAAGGGATAATCTAAATGGTCTGGAGTAGATGAATAAAGCTGGGTACTTTATCCTGGTGATACTACGAGTATGACCCACTTTGTAAGTATTACAATTGTTGCAAAATGTTGCAAATGATATGATCCTGATCATTTATGTGTAGACATGTGAGAGAGATATTCTATACAAATGAGTTTATATAAGACCAGACCATGAAATGTTTAGTCTCATTATATAACGTCGTTCATAATAGAGACTTGCATTTCACCGGATGGACATAAGTAACATGACTTGAATCTTGAGTGAGTTGTAAACTCCTGCCTATGAGGGTGGTCCTTTGATTTGTATGGGTAAGAGTGGCTAGATTGTCGATTCAATAAGCTTACCATTTTGGGGATTCATCTGATTGGGGAGCTAGGAACATAACTACACAAGAAGAAATTCGCTCTTTTCCCGAGGCCGGGGTAAGTAGATAAATTGCTCCCTTAAAGGCTGATTCCGGGGCTTGAACAATGTGACGCCACACTCTCTCCATGAGGAGTTTAGTCATAGTTGAACTGTGATCTATTGTTCATTAGAGGGATCAGTGGTACTTAAAGAGTTAAATGTAACTATAGGGGCAAAACGGTAATTTTGGCCTAGTTGTACTTATGAGCAATTTGAGAAGGTTATCGTACTGTTGATTAGTTATATCTAATGGACACAAAATATATCTGTAGTACGAAGAGTGCAGTTGTCAGTCTTTAATGAAGTGTCCGACAGTTAACGAATGATGAATAATTTAATTAAAGAGTTTAATTAATTATTCATATACTTGTGAAACTTCAAGCTACAGGTCCATGAGGTCCCCTTAGTAGCTCAATAGGACTAAATGAGAATCAATATTTGGATTAATTTGAATTGTTCAAATTAATTGAGAGAATTAATTATATATGATATAATTAAGTTATTTTAATTATATATGATATAATTATTATAATGTATTTGATACATTATATTATTTATGAGAGGAAACAAATATTTGAATATGGTTCAAATTTTGATTATATGAATTGGATTCATAATTGTTGAATTTAATATAAATATAATTTATATTAAATGTCATATGTGAGAGAAAAGAAACTATTGGTTATATTGTATATGATATAATGTGAAAACTATTGGTTATATTTTATATTTGATATAATATATAGTTTAATGTATATATTATATGATAAATAATTTATATATATATATATATATATATATTAAATGATATTTTAAATAAATTAATTTTATTAATTTTTATTTCTTAAAATTAATTTAAATTAAATGAGGGAGAGACTTTATTTCTCTCCACCCACGTAAGTGGGTGTATTTTTTTGGATTTTGATTATCTTTAACCCATGAGAGAAAAGAGATAGATGTAGAACATTGTTTTTACAAAGAAAGGTTATTTGAATTCCTCTACTCTCTCTTCATCTAAAACTCTCATTCTTCTCCCTTCCATCAATCCAAATTAGCTAAAGTCCACTACTCCTGGATTTTCTACACGAGAATACTAAGTCTCCAATTGATGATGTCCTAATTGGCCATTTTGACTTTGTTCGTGATTTGTAGATCGAGGGATTTCTTGAATTTCTTGAAGGGAAGGTAAAGTTTCATGAAACCCTAAACGTTTTGTTGTTGAGCATGCTATAGTTAATTTTTAATTGCATAATCTGTTTGTTTATTCTGTCAAATTTCTTTCTCTATAAAAATGGGATTTGGGACGTTCTCATTTTCGCTCAAGGGCCCTTCACTATGGGATCCTTCAATTAGTATAAGAGCCAAGTTATGATCCCAAATTCTATTTTTTTTAAAATTAAATTTTACAGTGCTGGTAAATTTTTTCCTTTCTACATTCTGTTCATAATTCATGTGATGAATAGCTTTGTGATGAATGTGGTTTTGTTGATGGATGTTTCGGGATATGATACTTAGTTTTAAGGATTTATTCTTTTATAAATTGGTTTGTAAAGACCCTTGTTTTGAGCATAATTATATGCAATAGAGTCTGTATTAATAGTCTTTGAGTCGTTCGTGATGTTCCTGGTGGTTTTCTAGAGAAAACGCGACCTTTTCCGATGAAATTTCGATGGAGTTCGACACTGCTAAAAAGGGACTGTATCGCAGCGTTGCAACGCTGCAATGTGGAAAGAACCAATCGGTTCTAGTTTGGTTCGGTTCGTGGTTCATCTGGTTCGACCGTAGTTCAATCTTTTCAGGTGGTTCAGGTTCGATTCGGTGGTTGATTGGTATGGTTCAAGCGGTTCAAAGCCCGATTCGCTTGTATTTGAACCGGTTGACTCTTTTCTTGTAATAATTAGCTTTTAAATTCCTTTTAGGTGTCTTATCCCAGTCCATTAACTGTTAGTTTTAAATATACATGTGATGTATATTTTTTTCTTATATGTTATGTTGTATGTCATATAGATTTAAAACCCACCATAGGTTATGCATTTATATTCATGTATCATTCTATATTATAAGTGTTATAATATATGTATATGCATAATTTAAATTATATAGCATGCACATGCATCATATATTACAAAAGTTATAGTATATGTATGCATGCATTTATAGCATATCCATGCATCATTTATATTATAATTGTTATAATATATGGTTGAATGAATGTATGGATGTATGCTATAGCTTGATTCATTACTTTATTATATAAATGTTATACATGTTAATAATGAATTGAGAATGCATGAAGCATGACACCACCTTAGGTTAATTTATAAATGTTATGATTAACTGAAGTATGTCAAGCATACAATGAATGTTTTAATTGTTTTATTTATTTATAAACATTATAATTAAATGAAATTTGAATTAAAATCAACAATTAAGAGTTGCATGCAAACCTTTGGTTATAATCATCTTTTAAAATTATTTTGAAACATGATGGAGATAGACCTAAGATCATATTTCTAATAAGATTAAAAATCTTATTTTAATATTTTAATTGGCTTAGTAGGATTAAATTGATTGTTAATAAAAGATTAAATATCTGACAAATGTATCTATAAGGGACTTTTTGTCCTAAGGCGGGTTTTGTCTAGGCTAGGGTACTTAAGATGACGGAAACATCGTACCCCTACATGGGAACCTACCTAGAAAAGTGAATTATTCTGTCTAAGAAACAGTATCCTAAGACACCTCAAGAAGTTGAGGAGATGAGATGAATTTCCTATGCATCTGTAGTAGGTAGCCTAATATATGTCATGTTGTGTATTAGGCCAGATATTTGCTAAATAATGAGAATAGTTAGTAGATATCAATCCAATCCAGGATTTGATCACTGAAAGGCGGTTAAAACTATTGTCAAGTATCTTAGGAGAACGAGAAACTATATACTAGTGTATGATGCTAAGGATTTGATCCTTATAGAATACACTGACTATGATTTTCAGACTGATAAGGATTCCAGAAAATCTAGATCAAAATCCGTATTCACTCTTAACGGAGGGATAGTATGAGGTACCATCAAACGAGGTTGTATTGTTGACTCTACCATGGAGGCAGAGTATATAGTTGTTTGTGGAGCTACTAAAGAAGTTGTCTGACTTATGAAGTTTTTGAAAGATTTAGAAATTGTTCCAAACATGTCAACGTCCATCACCCTATATTATGATAATGGTTGTATTGTGACAAACTCCAAGGAGCCTCAAAACTACAAATGAGGAAAGCACATCGAACACAAGTATCATCTCATCAGGGAGATTGTGCAACGGGGAGATGTGATCATCATATAGATCTCTTTGGAGGACAAATTTCCTGATCCTTTTACAAAGACTCTCACAACTAAGTTTTTGTAGGGTCACCTAGAGAGTTGGGTCTACAGAATATGTGTCATCTTGTCTGTCTAGGGCAAGTGAGAGATTTTTTGGTATAGAGAATGCCCTAGTTTATCGTATTGTATTTCATATTATATCGTGTATTGTACTCCCCACTCGCTTTAGGATAAGTAGGAGATTGTTGGATTTAGCGTCTTAAATCTCGTTCATCTTGTAGTTTGTAATTTGTGTAAATATAAATTATTTATTTAATAAAATAAGAAGTATTTTATTCGACATTTAAATAGCATTAACTCAATCCAATAAACTAACATCCAAGGTCATTGAATAAAACTTGAACAGTATGTGGTAGACATACACGGAGATCACGTTCAAGTAATGGCCTAAAAGGTCTCTATATGGTTAAGGTTAGGTGCCTTATCCTGGTGACACTATGGATACGACCCACTTTATAATTTTTATATGAGTTGTAAGTGTTACAAAAAAATATGATCCATATTGTTCATGTGAAGACATGTGAGTGGGGATAGAGTATATAAAGAGTTTATATATAAGACTGGACCACGAAATAATTAGTTTCTTAGTCTAAAACCATTGCTTGTAGACACTAACTTTTCACTAGGATGACCATAAGTAACTTGGCCTTAATTCTAGATGAGTTGTGAACATCTATCTATGAGGGTAAACCTTTGATCTGTATGGGTGAGAATGGTTTGTTTCATCGATTCAATATATCTACCATTTTGGGGTTTTGTCCAAGTAGGGAGCTAAGAACACAATTACACAAGATGGAATTCACTCTTTCCCATATAAAGGGAAAGTAGATAAATTGCTCCCTTAATAGCTGATCCTGAAACTTGAACAATGAGACCCCACCTACTCATTGGTCCGAGAGGGTACAGTTTATAGTTAGACTATAAATTGTTTGTTCATTAGAAGAATCGGTGGCAACTAAGGAGTTAGATATAACTATAAAGGTAAAATGATAATTTTGACTCAACTGTAGTTACGAGCAATTTGTGAAGGGTCAACTTACTGTTAATTGGTTATATCCAATATATATAGTTAAAAATTTTAGTTGGTTAATCTCATATCATCGAAACTTCTAATCTGTAGGTCCAATAAGTCTCCTTATTAGCTCACTAAGGATAGAAACAAAAATAATCATTTTTGGAATAATTTGAATTGTTCAGATTATTATGTGAATTCAAGTAATTAATTATATTGATATGATTAATACGAAGTATAATATATGTTGATACATCATAATTTACAGTTAATTATAAATATGATTTATAATTAAAACTATATAATATGTGAAAGAAAAATATTTGAATAAGATTCAAATATTTTAAATAAGTTTTATACTATAGATTAAAATTTAATATGAATTTGATTCATATTAAAATTATAGGTTAAAAGTAGAGTTATAATATGATTATAAATGCATGTAATATACTTATTAATGGTTAGTTAACCATGTTATAAACACTATATTAATGTTATTTCAGCAAACGTGGGGATGAGAGTTAACGTAACTCCCTCCTCTTCTCCCTCTTATTCCTTCTCTATGTAAAACAGAGAGACCTCCTTGCACTTGTACTCTCTCTCACTCTCACAAAGATCAAGAAAAAACTTTTCCTGCTTAAATTCTCTTGAAGCCCACACTTCATTTCCTTGTGTCTTGAGAATAATGAGGATTCCGATTGATGGTGTTCACATTGGTGGAACAATTCTTGGATATTTATAGTAGCGTTGATCGTGACCTTGGAGGGAATTGTTTGAAGATTTACGGATTCTTCAAAGGTAACATTCTTCATCTTTAATTTTTAGGATTGAAAAATCAATATGCTTGGCTTATTTTTATTTTAGTAAAAATTAATTTTGATTTTCACAATCCCAGTTAAAAAACACTACGTTTAATCGCTTTCGCTTTGGGATTCAATCCCTTAAAAAAAAACAGGACGTGATCAACACTTTCTCTTCTTGATTCACAAACAGGGCATACTGGCATTAATTCGATTCCTTTCTTTGCCAAATTTGTTCTTGTTGCTAATTTATTCTTCAGGGAACGCCAAAGCAAAAGTCTGATTTTTAAAGTAACATTCAGCTTCCAAACCTTCTTCCAAATATTCTCCATATAATTCTCACTTGATGAGTTAATACATAACCTTGATTTCTGAAACCATTTGTACCTTGGTTTTATAGAATATAAACCCATTTTTATCATAGTGCCAAACCATCTTATCTTCCTTCTTTAGATTCGGGGGAAGTTTTTTAATAATTTCACAAATCTTCTGGAATAGTTGCTGTGATAAGAAGATCAATATTCCATACACCATTCAGTTTGATAAATTAAGAGACTAATGCTTGATCAAAAGAATTATTTAAACACTTTCATTTGGAATCCATGGGTCATGAGGAACATTATCACAATCAATTCATTGGCTACTCTATATCTTAAGCCTTTTTTTTAAGAAAGGAGTAGCTCCACCATATGCTCTTCCATAAGTATATGGGTCATTCTCCCCAGGTTCAACATTCAAGACATTACAATCTCTATAATATAGACTCTTCATCACACCCTTGAAACTAATAGGTTTAGTTCTAAAAATAACCTCCAAGCATGCTTTGCCATTAATGCTTGGTTAAAACCTTCCATACCACTTATGGATCATCAACCATCTAAATTAGAGGTGAAAGTAAAGTTTAAAAGCTTATCTAACATACAATTTAAAGGTGAAAGTAGAGTTTAAGAACTTTAAATTTTCATAAAAACTAAAATAAAAAATAAAAAAATAAAGGTACCAAACAGGGCTTGAGAATTCAAATGTTTACCTAAGAAATATGAAAACGACAGTTAAGAAATTAAGAGAAACAAACACAATTTTCAAAAATAAAATACCAAATAGTTACCAAACTAATCTAAATGTCATCGAATGAGATATTATTTATGCTTTCTAAGTTACACTCATTCATGTAGCAAACTTTGCTTTTTTAAATAATAGATATTTAAAAGAGATGCTTGAAGATGGTGCAATCTAGACTCCACCTTTACTATGTATATATTTTTAAAATTTCATTTTTGATTAAGATTATATTTGATTGTAAGAAAACTAGTTATGAAATTAAGGTGATTCATTATGCAGAACACAAATATTCCACAGATAGTCTTGACAATCTCAGAAAAAAAATAAAGTACCAACAACTAATTAAACAAGCAATACACCGAGTTTGGTAATCCAGTTCGTGATCTGCCACCTATGTCTAGGGAGCAATGTGTCTGGGAAAGATAAATTCACTAATATGAAAAGTTGAGCATTTGCAACATTATATTTATCTGTAAAATAATGGCAAAAACAATAAAACATGTAGAGCCTAACTTATTATTGATCACGTAGGCTATCCCAAGATGTGAGACTTTTTCTCGATAGAACTTAGGCACCTCCTAAGTTTGTGCATATTAATGATGAATCACTTAGGTTCCCCCTAAGTGTGAGAACACCTTCTCTTCGATGCTTTATCTTTCCACTATCCAAATAAGACCACTTCAATAAACTTAAGCTCCCATTAAATTTGAGAATTCCTTCTCTATCAATGTTATCTTAGGATCCCCTTAAGGATGAGAGGTCCTTTTCAATCAATGATGCCTTAGACTCCCCCTAAAAATCAAGAAACTTCTCAAGATTGCTTAGAATAACTCACCAATAATAATACAACATACCACAAAATAACTACCATACTTCTTGCTATGGAGATCTTTGTTGAAAGGCAAATGCTCAATTCTAGACTCAAAAGTGGTAACCTTAGCAAATCCAAAAACTTGCTTTTAAATAAGCATAGCAGGAGAAGAACAATACTCATTCAATATCGACATACCATAACTAAGGAAAACATCCCAAATTAATAACAATGCAGAATATTCTCATAAGAAAAAATAATATTACAAAAATAACATCCGAAATGAGATCTTATGAGACATTTTTTAGGACACCATTAAATCAAAATAATAACAATTTTAATCACTCTTAAACAAATATAATCAATTTAGAACTCCAACAAGTTAAATAAAAGCGATTAAGTCATAACATTAGTTTAAGTTATAATTTAAGTTGAGTTATTTGATGCCTTGATTAGTTGGAGATTTTCAATGTTATGTTACTTTTTGTCTATAGAAGGTTCTAAAATCATTCTTAAATAAAACGACGCTCTGTTACACAATACTCTTTTGGGGGTTTTATTTTATTTTATTTTATTTTTTTAATTCTTAAATTCTTAAATGTTGACAACTCTTTTGATTATTAATATTGCATATAATGCGATTTCCTATACAAATTAAGGGAATAAGAATCGGTAACAGAAAATAAAAGTTCCCACTAATTAAGGCTTTTAAAGGCCTTTTCTTTTTTTATTAAAAAAAAAAAAAAACCTTTCTTGGAAATTACTTCTTCCCCGTTGACGCCAAAATTATTAAAATAATAATAATAATAATAAAAGACTTAAAAAAATTTATTAAAAAAAATCTTTTGTTGAATTTGTGTAAAGTGATATCATGCCAAGATGAGAAAATTACTCTGAGTAAGTTTAGATTCATGTAAACTTTTGTGGTTAGTATTATTCGCTCTTTCCAGAAGGTTAATTGCTGTCCAGATTTAAGGAGTCAATCAAATACATCATTAAAAATTTAGGAACTTATTAGACATATTTTAAAGTTCACAGATCATATATAAAAATTAAAGATTTCCATTTATCTTATGGGTATCGCTCGAATAAGGTCGGGAATGAGGGTAGGGAGAATTTTCTTCCCATTGAGCGCTAAACATGGACGGAAAGGGGGAATGTTCCCGTCCTCAATCTCGACTCCAACCTCGCCCCCGATGAATATAACATATTTATATCATATTTATGTTGGAGTTAACATGCAATTAGCGGAAGATATCAAGATCATTAATCACTTTAATTCATCAATTTTAGCAATTAAGACAATATGCTCATAGAATAATAAAGAGGATTTTAGTCTTACCTTTGTAGAACTCTTCAATTCAACAAATCCAGTTCAAATCTCCTCAACAAATCCTTGTAACTACCACTTGATCTTCCCTGCTATTCTCTTGGACCTTAGATTGATTTGTGGAAATCAAAACGAGTTCTAATAGAATGAATTTTGTAAGAGGAGAAGACTGTTTTTAGGTGTTTAGGTGAAGAACTCTTCTTCTTTCAACCAGCAAAAACTCAACAGTAATTCAATTGCATCGCCTTTTGAATTTGACACCTCAAATTGCACAAATTGGAAGCAAGAAGGAGGTGAAATTCAATAATGGAGAAAGTGGGAATCCCATTTTCTTCCATTTTTTAATTAAATTGAATAATAATTAAATATAGATTTGATTTGGAATTAAATTTCAAAATCTAAAATTAATTCAATTTAATTTTTAACCAAAATTAATTCTAATAATTAATTTGGAATAAAACTAAATTTAATTAAATTATTTAATTTATTTGAAATTTGATATCAAATATCAAATTATTCAACCACCGATTCCTAATACATGAATCCATATTCATGTAATTAATATTTAAATAAAATTTAAATATTATCCAATTCTTTAATTTCGTTTAATTAAACATGTAATTATATCGTATATAATTATTGATTCTATTTGAATGTTTCAAACTTACTCATCACTTTTAATCCGTTTGTGAGCTAGTAGAGGACCTAATGGACCTAAAAATCATGGTCCAACAATGCTAGATTAATTGGCTAAACTTTTAAACCAAATTAATCTAACATTTATTAACTATCGGGTTACTCCATTAAAATCCAATTAGTTGGACTCTTCTTACTGTAGATATATCTCTGTCCACTTGATTTAATACTAATCAGTAAGTTGATCCTTCACAGGTTATTCGTAATAATGGTCGGATTAAATGCTATTTTACCCTCGAAATTACATCTTACTCCTTAAATCACACATTGATCCTCTAATCAATGCCAATGAGAGGGTGAAGAACAAGCTCTCTACTATTCCTAAAAGCAGGTAGGAGGGAATTTTATCTTGCACCCCATGTCCCCAACTATCTACCTGACATTACCCATGAAATGGGAGATTTATTGAATTAGCGCTTTTGAGTTAACCCTCACCTATGCAAATCTAAGGATAATCCCGAATAAACAAGAGTTCCTAGTTAGCTCAGGATTAAGGTTGAGTTACCTAGATCATCCTCTTGAAACAGTCAATCTTAAACAGTAAACAATGATATAAAGTAAAAGTGACATTTTTTCTTGGTCTGGTCTTATGCAAACTCTTTGCATAATTGCATAAGATGCCCCACTCGCATGTATCCATATAAACGATTTAGGATCATATCGTTTGTATTAAATACAAAGTGGGTCACATCTGATAGTGTTATGTACCCAACCTTATTCGTATACTATAGTTCTGGCTATTTACTCAAACTTTATCCATTCCTATGTCTCCACATAAAGTTCAAATACTCATGTAATAGTCATAGATCTTAGTTTATTGGATTTAGCTTTACATGTGCAATTCAGTAATAGTTTTATTGAATAAACATCAATAACATATTTATTGTCAATATAATATGTTTAATCTTACAAACTGCGAGTTTTAGAACATATAACCCAACAATTTATACATGTATATATAATAAACTCACATTTCATACACACACACTAAATACTTTAAAAAATCATTGCTTCTTTAATTAGCTATTTTCTAAATTTCATCTCAACTTTTTCATATTTTAGTACATTTCTAAGATATAGATGTTTGAATATTTAAGTTGAAGCCTAAGAAGCTACAATATCGTAAAATTTAAATTTTAACTTTTAATAACTATGAGATTAAATATTTTAAATATAATTTTTGCATATAAAATATAATTTTTTTTATTGAGAAATTTTATAATGTTTTCATGAATAAAAAATTATTGGAAATGACCATTTAATATTAAAAACTTTATTTGATCGAGAATAAATTTAAATTTTTTTTAATAAATGAATATGTTAAAAATAATGAACAAAGAATTTTCCCGCGGAAAATTTTGCGGGGATGGAGATTGAAATAGGGGACGGGATAGGGATCTATCCCGCCTTATGAACATCTATAATAGAAACAAATCAGAAGTCCATGGACTAAATTTATGTTCTTGTATGGAATTGTGCTCCCCGAACCCATGGACACCATTGATCAAATGGCTAACAATTCAAAGTGTATGGTGGAGATGTTGTTAGTGACCTGAATATACTTAAATACAGTATATTTGCGTTAGTTTAATTAATTTAGGATTTGTTTTAGGTCATGACGTTTTTTTAATCAAAATTAGAGTATATGGGTATTTTGAACATTTTCTAATTACATAAAAAAAATCGTTTTGCTATTTTTACAATTTGAATTTTTTTTCTATTTTTAAAAATTAAGGATTTTTTTTTTTTTTTTTTTTTGCAAATTACAAAAACCACCTTGAGAGTATCGTAATAGTTGCAATTACACCAACCATTAAACTTTCAATTGTAAAAAGTTGACCTTCAAACTTCTATAAGTGTAAAATTGGACCCATAAACTTACAATAACAGTAGAAATTAGAACTCCAAATGATAAAAAATGAGCCCTCAAGCCTATACAATTGTTACAATTTCTACCATTGTGCAAGTATGAAGATCTAATTTTAACTCTCGTACAAATTTTAGTACTCAATTTTTACAATTGAAAGTTTGAGAATATAATTACAATTATCATCCTATCTTTTAGTTTTTTTTTTCTTTTTTTTAATGTCTATAAATATAAGCAACCTTTAATTTTTTCTCTTTTAATTTCTCTCACTTTGACCGAACAAGTCTGACGTTTTAGGAATCTAAACCCTAAATTAAATGAAAGAAAAACGAGTAAAAGAATAATAATATTTAATGCACAAATTAATTCGATCACATGGCTATTGAGCTTCAATATATAAAGAGAACTACTCCTCAAAGCTCTATGCAAAGCAAACAGAAACAAAAGAAAAAACAGAGGGAAAAAAACGGAAAGGAGTTGGGAGATGGCGAGGAAAAGCAAATCATACCATCCAAGGGCTAAGCTATCAAGAGATCAGCTACTTATAATCTTCAAAAACCATGACAGCGACAAGGATGGCCGCCTGAGCACCTCCGAGCTCACCGAAGCCTTCCGATTTATCGGCGCCTTTTTGCCATCTTATAGAGCTCGTCTCGCTCTTCTTCATGCTGATTCCGACAGAGACGGATTCATCGGCGAGAAGGATTTTGAATTACTCGTCAAATATTCCGAGCAACGCGAATACACCATCATTTGATTTTTTGCCTTCTTTTTCTAAACTATTTTTGTTTTTACAATATGGTTTAACGATCTCGAGTATAACTGTTGAACAGTAGTACTGTAAAAAGTACCATCTTTGAATAAAAGATAGTTTATCGTGAACTTCCATGAAGCGTGTCTTGTTGATTATTGGAAGATTTTTGTATATATATAACTATTTTGATATATTAAGTTTCGTAATTTTGATATGATTGACGAGGTGATATTAGAGTTTTATTAGAAGGCTATGTAAAGCCTTGCTACCATGTTGTTTTGAAGAGTTTTACCATAAATAAAATATATATGAGCATGTGTGCTTGTTGAAAGTTTGATTAGAGAGAATTTCCCTTGAAATTTGCAATTTGTACGTTGAGTTTCATACTAAGAACATTTAAATACGATTGATCTATTGATTTATTGGATTTTGAAAACTAAGAAAAGTAGTTCTTAAAATTTTTTTTTTTTTTTCTGGAATTTGTTTAAGTTTTAATGTTCAATAAAACTACACTTTTTTCTTTTTCTTTTTAAAAAATTTTCAAACATGGCTTGATTTTTTAAACACATTTTATAGAAAGTAGACAACACATAACATAGAATATTTAGAAGTGAATTAGAGTTTAAAAGCTTTAAAATTTCAAAAATCAAAAGTCGAAAAAAATGGTTATCAAACGGGATTTAAGAATTCAAATATTTACCTATGAAATATGAAAATAACGGTTAAGAAATTATGAGAAGCAAACACAAATTTCAAAAATAAAAAGATGAATAGCTATCAAACTATATCTAAATGTTATCAAGCGAGGCATTATTTTCCATAGAAAAATATGCTTCCCAATTTGCACTCATTCATGTGACAAACCTTACTTTTTTAAACAAGAAATATTTAAAGGAAATGCTTGAAAATTAGTACAACCTAGACTGCACCCTAGGCAATCACATAGACAACAAATAAACTCCCAACAACTAATTAAACAAGCAACACACAGAGTTTAGTAATCCAGTTCATGATCCACCACCTACGATCGAGGGCAATATGACCGGGACAGATAAATTCACTAATATAAAAAGTCAAGTGTTAACAACATTGTACTTATTTGTAAAGTAATGACAATTACAATGACACACGTAACAACCTAACTTATTGTTGATCATCTTGTTGGGATGTATGCCCTAAAGACTCGTAGTTTTATGTTAGTTGAATCAATGGTTGATTAATTTTATATTACTTGTGAAATCATCCATTAACCTAAGATCCAAGATTATTTGATGTAATTTAAACATGTATGTGGAGACATACAAGTGGATCATGTTTAAGTGATAATCTAAATGGTCTATAGTATATGGATAAGGTTTGATATCTTATCTTGGTAACACTACTGATACGACCCGTTTTGTAGTTGTTATAATTATTGTGAAGTACTACAAATAATCTGATCCTGATCATTCTTATGGAGATATGTGAGCGGGAGTATCTTATATAAAAGAGTTTGTATAAAGACCGGACCACGAAATGTTAAGTCACTCTTTATAACGCCATTACTAGAAGAGACATACATTTCATCACGATGACCATAGATGACTTGGCCTTAATCCTAAGTGAGTTGTGAACTCTTGCCTATGAAGACAATCCTTTGATTTGTATGTGTGAGAGTGGCCAGATTCGTTGGCTTAATAAGCTTACCATTTTGGAGATTCATCTGATTGGGGAGCTGGGAACACAGCTACATAAGAAAAAGGACTTCACTCCTTCCCTATAGTTAGAGTAAGAAGATAAATTGCTCCCTTAAGGGCTGATTCCGGAGCTTGAACAATGAGATACCTCACCTTCTCCTGGCTCGAGAGAGGTTCGATCATAGTTGGACTATGACTAAATGTTCATTAGAGAGATCAGTGGTACTTAAGGAGTTAGATGTAACTACAGGGGTAAAACAGTAATTTGATCTAGCTGTACTTACGAGTAATTTGTGAAGGGTTAATGCACTGTTGATTGGTTATATCCAATGGATAAATAAATATATCTATAGTTCGAAGAGTTCAACTGTCGGTCTTTAGTAAAGTGACTGACAGTTAATGAATGTTGATTAATTTGATTAAAAGAGGTTAATCAATTAATCTCATATCATTGAAGCTTCATTCTATAGGCTCATAAGATCCCTTCGTTAGCTCAATGAGGACTGATGAGAATCAAATTAATTTTCGTGTGATTTGAATTGTTCAAATTAATTAAAGGGAATTTAATTATATAAGTTACAGTTAAATAATTTATATTGATACATTATATAATATAATGTATGTTGATACACTTTTATGAGAGAAATAAATATTTGAATATGATTCAAATATTAATTATACGAATATGATTCATATAAAAATTATAAGTTAAAATTTAGTGTGAATATGATTCATATTAAATTTATATAGTTTTATGAGAGAAATAAATATTTGAATATGATTCAAATATTAAATATATGAATATGATTCATATAAAAGTTATATTTTAAAATTTAATGTGAATATGATTCATATTAAATTTATATAGGTTTATGAGAGAAATAAATATTTGAATATGATTCATGTATTAATTATGTGAATATGATTCATATAGAAATTATATGTTAAAATTAATATTAATATGATTCATATTAAATTTATAGTGTTTGATGGGAGGGTTTGTTATTTGAATGTGATTCAAATATTAAATTATATGAATGTGATTTATATAAAATCTATAGGTTATATTATAAGGTTATATTATATGTGATATAATATAAACTATAGGTTATATGTTATATGTGATATAACATATAATTTAATATTTATATATATTAAGTTAGTTTATATATTTATTTATTTATTAAAATTCAAATTTTGAATGAATAGAAAAAGGGGAGGGAGTTATAACTCCCTAAATTCTCAAATCTCTCAAGAGAGAAAGAAAGGTTCTCTGATCATCATCTCCTTCCTCATCTTTCTCTCTGGTTTTTCTACAGAAATTTTTCTCAGAAAAATCTGTCATACTCTTCCCTAAATTGAGATTGAGTGCAAGCTCATACCTCTGCACGATTCTCGTCCCTAAGAATAACGGAAAGACCCCTGGTGGTATCCGGTTATAGTATTCATGAGATCGGGAGAAGACGACGTGACTTGGAGAGGAAAGCAAAGAATATTGGCCTTCAATGGGTATGTGATATCCTAACCCTTTTTCTTCTTCTTGTACGATAGAAAACATGTTTAATTAGTTTTGTTTATCCTATATTTCCGTCATCTAATTATTTTTTTGTAAAATTAAAATTGGGACACGATTTATTCCGCTGCAGGAAATTTCAATCCCTTCACACCTAGGCTCTCCCTAGATGTGAGAGTTCTTCTTAGTAGAACTTAGGCACCTCCTAAATATGTGAATATTAATGATGAATCACTTATGCTTCTCTTAAGTGTGAGACACCTTCTCTTCAATGTTTTATCTTTCAATTATCAAATGAACACAACTTCACTTGATAAACTTAGATTCCCCCTAACTTTGAGAACTCCTTTATCGACGTTACTTTAGGATTCCCCTAAGGATGAGAGATCATTTTCAATCAACGATGCTTTAAGCTCCCCTTAAAGGTCAAGAAACTTCTTAAGATTGCTTCGAATAACTCAACAACAATGGTACAACATGCTGCAAAATAACAATCAAACTTCTTGCTATAGAGACCTTTGTTGAAAGGCTACGAAACTCAATTATGCTCAATTCTCAACTCACAAGCGGTAACCTTGACAAACCAAAACCGAAACTTGCTCTTAAATAAGCACAACGGAAGAAGAAAAATATTTCCATTTGATATCGTCATACCATAAATAAGGAAAACATCCCAAAATAATAACAATGCAAAACATTCCTAATAAGGAAAAAATGTTGTAGAAACAACATTCGAAATGAGATCTCGTGAGACATTTTCTGGAACAACCATTAAACCAAAATAACAACAATTCCAACCACTCTTAAATAAATATAGCCAATCCAGAACTCCAACTAGTTAAATAAAATAGATTTAGTCATAACATTAGTTTAAGCTATTTAAGTTTGGCTATTTAATGCCTTCATTAGTTGGAGATTTCAACTGTTATGTTACTTTTTTGTCTATAGAAGGTTCTAAAAGCATTCTTAAATAAAAAGAAGCATTGTTTCTGAATACTCTTTTGAGTTTTTTTTTAATTCTTAAATTCTTAAATGTTGACAACTCTTATGAGTTGTTAATTAATATGCATATAATGCTATTTCCTATACAAATTAAGGGAATAAGAATCCGTAATAGAAAATAAAAATTCCCACTAATCAAGGCTTTCAAAATTATTAAAATAAACAATAATAATAAAAAAGAGTTTAAATTTTTTTATTTAAAAATTCTTTTGTTGAATTTGTGTAAAATGATAGTTTAGATTTATGTAAACCTTTGTGGTTAGTATTATTCACTCTTTCCAAAAGTTTAATTACTCTCGAGATTTATGAAGTATAACGTATGTTGTATGTGTTTATATAATCGAGCTATCCTGTTGTCTTTGTTATTTATCCTTCAAATGATGGGATCAAAGGCAGGGACGAATCCACATGGGGCCCTCATTTAGTTCTGGTATTTGATATTATATAATATGAATCAATAAATCTAACAAATTTTAGACTTGGCTCGGTGGTAGTTAAGTTCACATGACGTAAGTGAAGCTTTCTTTTTCTTTTTTTTCTCCTAATTTTCTTAACCTTCTGTTTTTTTTTAATTCAAATATTTATCTCTTTTTTTTAACACTTAAAATCAGTTTTAAAAAATTATTTCTAATTTTTATTTTTCTCACAAACAAATAAACATACAAGTATATAAATAAATTTTAATCTTTAATAAATTTTTTTAAGAAAATTAATTGTTTAAAATGATAAAACTACTAAAAATATTTTTAAATATAACAAAATGTCAATGTTTATACTGATAGACAGTGACATTTTGTTATATTTGTAGATAAGTTTGTTCATTTTACTATATTTAAAAACAACCTTTGTTTTAACTTTAGTTTTATTTTAAGAAACTTCTAATAAATATTTCAAATCTCATTATATGCTTATATATTTGTAATTTTGTAATTAATATTACTTAATTTAAATATTAATATAATGTATTTTATATTTATATAAATGTTGATTTACAATTTTAGTCTCTAAAATTTCAAAATTGTGTCAAATAAGTCACAAATGTCTAAAAAAAATCACAAACTTTCAATTTTGTATACATTTCAAACATATTAAAAACTAAAATCGATTATTTTATTGGACAAAGAAAATTATTTTGTATTTAATTGAGCCTTTAAATTTCAATTAGTACATAAAAAATAATAAATCGATTTAAAAAAAACATATAATAGGATCCATTGGACATAAAATTACATTTATATATGATATAACAAATAATATATATATGGATACCTATTGGATAGAACTTGGAACTATAGACCATGGAAATCTACCAAATACACGATAAAAATTTTAGGGGCTCATTATATACATTTTAAAGTTCAGAGATCATATATAAAAGCTAAAGATGTTCATTTATCCTACAAGTATCCCGCCTTGAACGAGGTGAAAAATCCTAATTTGATGGAGAATAGGGGAAGGATTGAAGAGAATTTTCTCCCCATTGGCTAAACGGAGTGTGGATGGAGAATCCCCTCATTTATACCATATCTATGCCATATTTATAATGAACTCACATTCAATATGCATAGATACAAACACTAAATACTTTAAAAAATCATAGCTTCAATAAGTAGCTATTTTCTAAATTCATCTCAACTTTTTCATATTTTAATATATTTTTAAGATATAGATGTTTTAATATTTAAGTTGAAGTCTAGGTTACGATATCGTAAATTTAAAATTTAACTTTTAGTAATTATAAGATTAAATATTTTAATTATATATTCGCATATAAAATATTATTGTTTTTATTGAGAAATTTTAATGGTTTTCTTTGAATAAAAAATATATTGGAAATGACCCATTTAATATTAAAAAATATTTAATTAAGAATAAATTTAAAATTTGTTAAAAAAAATGAATAAATTAAAAATAAGTAATGGAGAATTTTTCCATTTGCGGGGATGGGGACACGGACCAACCTTGCTCTATGGACATCTATGAAAGAAACAAATCAGAGGTCCATGGATTAAATTTCTAATCTTACATAAAATTATGTCACCAACCTGAAATTTTGGATTCATCACCAATCAAAAGGTTAACAATTCAAAGTGTATCATGGAGATCTTGTTAGTGACTTGAATACAGTGTATTTGTGTTAGTTTAATTTGTTTTGGACTTGTTTCGAGTTGCGATGTATACATATATATATATATATATATATATATATATATATATATATATATATATTTATCAAAGTTAGTGTACATGGCTATTTTGGACCTTTGTTAATTATTTAAAAAATAATAATTTTGCTATTCTTACCCTTTTGAAAACTTTTTATTATTTTTCTAAACAAAACTTTAAAATTTGTTATTTATCTTGTCGGTCAATAATAATAAGGCTAAACTTATTTATTTATTTATTTTACAAATTGCAAAACCCCAATTAGAGTACAATGATAGTTACAATTGCACCAATAAATTTTCAATTATAAAAAGTTGTCCCTCAAATTTCTATAAGTATAAAATTGAACCTATAAACTTACAATAACAGTATAAATTAAAACCCCAAATAATAAAAAATAAACCCTCAAACTTATACAATTGCTACAATTTTTACTATTGTACAAGTTTGAAGATCCAATTTTAACTCTTGTACATATTTGAAAACTCAATTTTTACACTTGAACGTTTGAGAATATAATTGCAACTGTCACCATATACTTTAAGTGATTTTTCTTTTTTTTGCTTTTTTTAATTTTAATTTTTTTTTTTTTTTTGTCTATAAATATAAGCAACCTTTAATTTTTCTTCTTTTAATTTTTCTCACTTTGACCGAACAAAGCTGACATTTTAGGAATCTAAACCCTAAATTAATTTAAAGGAAAACGAGTAAAATAATAATAATAATAATATTTAATGCACAAATTAATTTGATCACATGGCTATTGAGCTTCAATATATAAAGAGAACTACTCCTCAAAGCTCTATGCAAAGCAAACAGAAACAAGAGAAAAAACAGAGAGAAAAAAAAAAGAGAAAGGAGTTGGGAGATGGCGAGGAAAAGCAAATCATACCATCCAAGGGCTAAGCTATCAAGAGATCAGCTACTTATAATCTTCAGAAACCATGACAGTGACAAGGACGGCCGCCTGAGCACCTCCGAGCTCACCGAAGCCTTCCGATTTATCGGCGCCTTTCTGCCGTCTTATAGAGCTCGTCACGCTCTTCTTCATGCCGATTCCGACAGAGATGGATTCATCGGCGAGAAGGATTTTGAATTACTCGTCAAATATTCCGAGCAACGCGAATACACCATCATTTGAATTTTCACCTTCTTTTTCTAAACTATTTTTGTTTTTACTATATGGTTGGACCATATCGAGTTTTAACGGTTGAACAGTATGGTAAAAAGTACTGTCCTTGAATAAAGTATATCGATGAATAATTAATATCTTATCTATTGAATTTGAAGATTTTGGCGTATATATAACTATTTGAAATATGTTAAAATCAAGAGTGAAAATTTTGATGTTGGTATCAAAATCTAAATTCAATTTTACGTATATGTCGATCGGATATTTCTATTAATAAAAAAGTTTAGAAAATTTGTTTGGATGAATAATTAAGTTACTTTTACTTTCAATTTAAAGTTATTCATACCAAATAGATAACATTTTTTGTATTTTACAATACAAATATTTATAAAAGGTATTTGTAGATATTTAATATGAAGCCTTCCATTTTCGAATATATTAGGGATATTTTCATCTGGGTTAAAATTAACAAATTTGATGTAGTTCAGTTATAATATTATATCTTAAACATCATACATACATATACAAATTATTTCATCATTTTTTCCTATCACTACGGACGAAATATAGGATATGCTAATAATCCTTGGAATTGGATGCCTCCAAATTTATTTATTTAGGATAATAAATTATTGTTTATATTTTCTTTAAAATTTTCATGTAATTTTTTTTTTCTAATTTTATCATTTTTATGACATATTAGGTAAGTTTCGTAATTTTGATATAATTGACGATATGACATTAGAGTTTCATAAGGAGGTTAAAGTCTTGTTATCATGTTGTTTTGGAGAGTTTTTACGATAAATGAAATATATATGAGCATATGTGATTGTTTGATTAGGGAGAGCTTCTTTTGAAATTTGCAATTCATGTGTGAGTTTCATATCAAGAACATTCAAATAAGATTGATCTACTAAAATTTAGGTACAAATAATTGAATAATGCATCTAGATATTATGTACTTTCACATTCAGCTTTTAAATTTAGGTACAAATAATCAAGAGAGTAATAGAAAATGTTTAATTTAAAAGATTTAGAATAATAATAATTTAAATATTATATAAAAGGTTATTCCACTTTTTTGTTGTAAAAAAAAAAGTGTAAATGCATGTGAGGTATCTACATTTTGTTATTGTTGTTGATTGAAGAAGTACTAAGTTGTGTGTGGCTCCAGATCTTCATTAACCTATTAACAAATAAATGAAATAAGAAAATGCACACATAAATACATGATCTATAAGAAAAATGTACCTTGGACAAAGAAAAAAGGAAAATTAAATTAATAAATGACCTCAAATATTTCAATCTTGAATCTCTTCTCTCCATCTCTACAAAAAAAAAAAAAAAAAAAAAAAAGGAAAATTCACAGTCACATATCTATATATAAAAAAATGAATATTAAAAGAAGAAAATAATGTGGTTTTTTTTCACCTTCTAGTTTTTTATTGTAACTTTGTGAGGATGAATAAAAATGTACGTGAAAAAAAAAAAAAAAAAAATAATAATAATTAAGAAATTACCTCAAAAATTTCAATCTTGCATCTCTTCTCTATATCTCTACAAAAAGAAAAACAAAAGAAAAAATATTTCTATATGAAAAATAGATACGACAAAAATGAAAATTAGAAGAAGAAAGTGATGTGATATTTTTCCCTCTTAGTTTTATTGGATAATTATCAATATTTTTCAAGAAGTTTCTTTATTATTAAGAAGTTTCTTGGAGACAATTTTGGGCCATTAAATCTTACACGTTGTCGAAGATCAATTCATAGTCATTAGATCATTCACATCTCTCTAGAACACTTGGAGTTATTGGATCATTTACATCTATGAATAACAATTTTCAGCTATTGGATTTGCTTGATGGCCAAGTTTCTTTGGGACCCATGATTGCCAAACCATCCCAAAATTTCCAACAAATGAATGAGATAAAATAAAGAAAATTTCTTCTCATAAGAGAGCTTGGTGTTCCCCTATAAGAAAGAAAGTTTGTAACTCCTATTTTCATATAGTGGAATTCTTCTATCCTTGCTTGTAGTTTTTATCCTAGTTTGTTGGGGTTTTCTACGTAAAATCACTGTGTGTTATTTTCTCTTTTCTTCTTCTGTTTTTTTTTTACTATTCTCAATCTACTTGTAATTTTACTCTATTAGATCATAATCTCTTTTCTTTACAAGTTTTTTATTTCGATTTTGTGAGCATGAATGAAAGAAGAGAATGGTTTAGAGATGGAGAGAAATTTGAAAGGTTAAAAGAGATGAGGGAAATGTTAATAAGTGGGAGATGGAAGGTTAAGAGAGATCAGAGATGTGAATGAATAAGTGAAAAGCAATGATAGAGAAATAATAAGAGGATTAATTAGATGAAAATAAAATTTGGAGGGTTGTGAAAGTGGGGTGAGAATGGTAGTGGAAGAAGGAGATAGATGAATAACCATAAACAAATTCAAATAAAGCATAAAAAATAATTCATATTTAAATGACAAAATTGCCACCAAATTTAATAGTGAAAAGTCTTACAATAAAATTGTAAAATGGACCAAAAAAAGTTTCTCTAGTGGCTTTTATATATACTATAGATTATAGCAATATAAATGAAATATAAAACAACCTAAGAAACCAACAAATCACTAAGTAGAATCTGTCCATAGATTGATGTGATATTTAATTGTAAGAAAATCACAGTTAAATAAAAGAGATTGAATCACATTAGTTTAGGCTAATTAAGTTTGGTTATTTGATGCCTTGATTAGTTGCAAATTTAAACTGTCATGTTACTTTATTTTTGTCTATAGAAGGTTCTAAAAGCGTTCTTAAATAAAACATAGCTTTATTTCTTTTTTTTGTTTCCTTTTATTATTTTCAAAAGGATAGATTCTTAATTCTTAAATGTTGACAACTCTTTTGAGTTGTTAATATGCATATAATACAATTCCTCTGCAACTTAAGGGAATAAGAACCCATAACAAAAATAAAAGTTTCCAATTTCAAATGCTTTTTCTTTCCTTCTTTTTCTTTTTCTTTTTCTTTTTTTTTTTTTTTTTTAAAAAAAAGATCTTTTATTGAATTTGTGTAAAGTGATGATGTCAAATGTGTTATTGTTCCTATTTTAAATGAGAAAAATGGCTTGCAGTCAAGTTTAGATTCGTTACCTTTGTCCTTAATATTGTTCGTTCTTTTCAATAGTTTAATTATTCTCAAGATTTAGGAAGCATGTGATCCTGTATTAGGTGTGTTTATATAACATAAATTTATATTGTGGGAAATGAAATTGGAGAGAGAACCAAATTTTTCCGACAAGTTTCATGTTGCTCCTTTTAATGGTGAGATCAAATGGTTAATAATTTGGCGCATGTAATTGCGTTTGAAGCTCTTGAGAATATTAAATAAGAAAGATAGATGGAAGACCTTCCAACTTCTAGTAGCTCTATGAAAAGAGTATCGTGAAAATCTTGTTTGATTGAGGCTCTTTGCCTCGTTCCTTAATCGGTTTTAAAAAGCTATTACTTAGAGAACTAAGATGATCAAACCCATAATAAAAAATAAACTCTATTTCTTATATTTTCAAGTGTTTAATTTAAAAAATAAGTTATTTTAGAAGAAATTAAAATATTTGGCAAAATAACTTTTCAGGTATATTTTAATCAGTTTTTATAAAAAATATTTAAATAAAAATGAGTTTTTTTAAAATACACTTTTTTCGCGAATCAATCCAAATGTACTCTTAACGTTTGAACTCAAAATTTTTCTACCAAAAAATACTAAACTCAAATAATCAAAAAAAAAATTTAATGAGATTTTAGTTAAAGGTACATCCTTTGGAATTAGTAAACATATAATTAAAATAATAAAGCAAACTCAAACTGAAATATATAGATTTATACTATATGGTCATTTACTACAAAGGAGGAATTTTTAATTTCTCCTTGTACTCTTAATTCTTTTGTGCGGTTTTTTTTTCTGTTTTTTTTTTTTTTTTTTTTTTTTAATTTTACATTCTCTTTTTGTTATTAGGTCCTCAAACTATTCATATTTTATCTACAGATCATTTTATATATTTATATTATATTAAAAGAAACTCTAGTAAATGAAATGTGAAATCATACAATCCTTTAACAAGTAGATATACAGACCCTTTATATAATAACTACACTTCTTATTTTTTATTTATTTATTTTTTTAAGAAATGTGCTTAATGTCTTATTCCATTTTACTAAAAAACATTTGAAATTATTAATGAAAACATCTTACTCATTATTATCACTTTTATTACTTTTAATTTTTATGTCCAATATTTACAATTTAAGCCATGAGAATTATATTCGTTCAATCACGTTTATATTCCATCTTGAAAAATTATGTTTAAAAGATAATTCAACACATTTCAAATTGTGTAAATATTTTTAAATATTTTTTAATATTTAAAAAGGGCATGTCTAGTATTTATTATTTAAATTTAGTTAAAAGTATCAATACAAGAAAATACAATTTTTCCGATGCTTAAATTCGTCAGGAAATGGCCAAAAATGCATCGAGAGATCAACTTCGATGCAGGAACTATCATGGGGAGTTTGATTGGGAAATAACCGTCGGGAGAACATCTCTTGACGGCTAAAGCCCTATAATCCGGAGTTATGAAAATCTCCTGGCGCCTAATATACGCCATCGGGAGATAGAAACACCCGATGGCTATTGATACTTCGTCGATGGTTCACTTTATCTCTCGACGAGGTCCAAGGCTGTTAGGAGTTTGATTCAGCAAATCAATTTTTGAAATGAAACTCCCAATGACATACTAGCCATCAGGAGATAGTTGAACTCTCGATGGAATATCAACAGTCGTCGGGAGATAGTTGTACTAGTCGATTTTTTTTATTAAGATCTCAATAACCTAAAATTTAAAACATTATTAAGCAATTCAAATGTTTTCATATAAAGAACGAAACAAACAAACAAAAGCTGATAAATAGTATTCTTTGTTTTATAAAAGAGAAAAAAGTTTGAAAGATGGTTTACAAAACAAATATGCTTTGAGGAATACATAGAAGAAAGTGTGATGACATCTCCAAACGGCATCTCCAAACAACATCTCGGAAACAATAATTTACCTATAATTACATTAATTAGAGTACATTAATATATATATATAAAGATTAAACGTATAAAGAATTCTCAACCGACCCTCATTTGAAGACTAATCTCAACCCACCCCACACAACATTCAAAATTCATGATAAACCTTTACAAATACACAAAAATACAACAAGTTGAACTCCAAAGCAAGTTTAACTAATTTCAATCCATCTCATACAACATTCAAACTTCACGATAAACCTCTACAAATATCTAAAAATTTATGTCTTAAAGATCTAAAAAAACATGTTTTCAAGATTTTTAACCATTCAAACTAGTAAGAATATATTTGGCTTAACTTTTCAATTGTTTAATTTTTTTAAAAACAAATTTGAAGTATTTGATAACCATTCAAAATAGTTTTTACAATACTTTCAAAGTGTATTCAAAATATTTTTATCAAAAGAGTTTAAATAAAAATAGTTCTTTTGAAAAACATTCTTTTTTTCTAATTATTCCAAACAGGCTTAAAACACAATATCATTTTAAGATTTTATCAATTTTAAAATATATTAGAAAACAGAGAAAAATGTTAACTGATAAGCATGACTTTAGGGGAAAAGCAAGACTAAGTCTAGTTTACATGTGGTACATATGTTTTAGATCAACTTCCAAAAAGAATCAGATTTTTTTTTTTTTTTTTTTAAAAAAAGTTTACTTTAGAAGAGATAAAACTAATAAATTAGATGAATACGTTTGAATTTTTTTAATAATTTTTTAATAAATATTTAGGTTTGTTTGAGATTTCGTTTTTAATTTTTTGTTTTTTTAAAAAAATTATATTTGTTTGTTACCCATTGGTCTGGTTATTTTCACTCTTCTTAAAAAAACACTTTTAAACTACTAGTCAAATTCTAAAAACATAAACAAATTTTTGAAAATAATATTTTAGTTTTATTTTTATTTTGAAATTTTGGCTCGATATCTAAGACGTTAATAGAAAGTTGATAATAAAACATAAAAATGTACGAGTGGAAGTAGTGTTTATAAGTTAAATTAAAAAAACCAAAAATCAAAATTCCATTTGATAATCATTAGGTTTCGATTTTTAGTTTTAAAAAATTATGTTGGCTTTCTTACAACTTCTTTACAATAATTTTCATATTTCCAAACTAAATAATACTTGAATTTTTAGTCAAATTCAAAAACAAAAACGAGTTTCTAAAACCTTTTTTAAGTTACAAATTTGGACTTAGTTTTGAAAAAAGTTTAGTGGATAATAATATAAAAAAATTAATAAATGAAAAATAATATTTAAAAACTTGATTATTAGGTTTAGATATTATTCTTCCAAGGTCTAAATAATAGAGGTCATATCTTAATTAAAGGATAAATTAGCTCTAAGGAATAAAAAAAGATAAATTGGATAAAGTGTCCAACTATCCATAATTACCCACTCATATTTTTAAATGACACATTTATTTTTTTCTTTTATGACAATTATAACTACCAATTATTTTGGATATAGTTTTTTTTTTTAAGAGCAGGTGTATGAAAATTTGAACCTAGATTAAGAATATATTGATATGCAGACTTATTATGTTATCTCACCTTCCTTTTACTTTTGTACCACCTTTTTAGGAATATGTTTAAATCAAATCAAGATATTTGGAAAGATGAATTTAATAGTCAAAGATTTGGAAAGAGAAATATATAAACCATGCAAATATATATATATATATATATGTATTCCATAAAAGGTGGTAAGTTTATCCATTCAAATATAAATGTTAGGAACTTTAAGATTAAAATAGATTTTTGCAAGAGTCATTTATTTTGATTTGAAATATGATGAAATTTTGTAAGTCTTCCTCCCTTTCATTCAGCTACTATGAATATTTTTTAAAAATAAAACTATTGTCACAGTTCTTAGTATTTATTCATATTTTTTTCATTTGGACAGATTTTTGTGTTTAAATTTGATATGACATATAATCTGTATGTTGTTGTCCCTTGGTGATAAAAAATATGAATGTTATTTTTGTGGGCTGCCAATGTATCAAACAACTCCAACAATGATTAGGCGCTTCTCGGACGGTGGTGACGTGCATGTAGAGGATGACAGTTGACGTGAACGATAGATGACAATGATTTGAGTGGGAGGAGATTAAGTTGGTATGAACGAGACTAATGATAGGAACAAGATAAAGTTACGATCCCAATTTTAAATGAATATGCAATCAGTCCCTCTTTTTAAAGCGAGATTAATAGTTAGTGTGTGTCGGGTGTAAATATTAGGAAGTAAAGTCTCCACTCTCATATCCTAAAATTGCTTAAGACACAATTCTCAATACCCAAAGATTTCTAACATTCTTCATTTAGGGTTCTGGATTTTAGTCACTACCCACAATTCCCTTCTTTATTTCTATTTATTTTTGTTTGGGCCAAATTGGGCATCCTTATATTTGGACCAACCATGAAACAGAGGGCTCAAACTCGCCTTTTTTATCTTATTTAAATGAGTTTTCTTTCTTTTTCTTTTTAATTCACCTGCAAATGGTAAAAACTACCCTAAAGTATGATAGTAGTTACAATTATACCTTTAAAATTTTAATTTAAAATATTAAACCCTCAAAATTATAAAATTATTAAAATTGGGTCAAATTGGACCCTCAAACTTGCATAATTATATAAATTGTAACATTTGTATAAGTTTATAGAGTTTAGTTTTTTATCATTTGCAGGTTCAAATTCTACAATGTTGGTAAACTTAAGAATCCATAGAGTCCAGTTTTTCTACCATTTTGGTAAACTTGAGAGTCTATAGAATCCAGTTTTAACACTTATAGATATTTAGGACTTAATATTTATAATTTTGAGAGTGTAATTGTAACCCATACTTCATGGGTGATTTTTGTAATTTGCCCTTAATTCAATTTTAGAATAATATATATATATATATATATATATATATATATATATATATGAGGTCAAAGATGAACTTAACTCAACATTTATTAATATGCACTACCTCAATTAAAGTCGAAGAGATCATAGATTAAACAGAACCAAGAAGGAATTCCAAGAAGTACAAATCTCATTTGAAATAGTCCATCCAACAAGATTTGTAATCAGAAAGATTAGAATTAAAAGTTTACATAGCCAAGAGGGAGATTAGAAGCCCAAGAAGAACAATCCCCACTTGAGACAACTCATCTATCAAGATTGTGAGTTACTTACATTTATTTAATGACATAAAATATCATCTTTAGGCCATATATTTTAAAAATGTCTTTAAATTTAAATTTTTTCAAGAAATATTCTAGTATTTTTTTTGGATAAATTTACCCTTTTTATTATTTTTATTCCTGATTTTTATATAATTTTCCTATTTTTGAAAATTTCTTAATGATGAAGAGATAAATTGTTTTTATTATGGAGAGAGAAGATGTATTTAATATATTTTTTTTTCATATTTTCAATGGAGGAAGGAAATTCATTTGTTTGTTAAGATTTTTCTCTTTATTTAATTTAATTGGAGAAAGAAAATGCATTTAATGAATTTTTTTTTTCGTTACTTTTACAAATTAGTTTTTTTTCGGATTCATGGCTATTTAAAATATACCTTGGTTAAGTATTTGAAAATATTCTAACCAATATAGGAATATATCACAATATATAAATTAGAGATTGATTCAATGCTTGACATAAATCAGTGTATAATCTAATATATGAAATATACCATGATATATAAATAAACATTGGCTTAGTGTTCCACATATCGCATAATATATATCTTACATTTTTTTTACAGTATCCATTTAAATAATCAGAAATCTCAAACACATCAAAATTTATATATATCACAATACACATAAAATCTAATTTTTTTAAAAAAAAAAAAAAAAAAACTCTCAATTAATTTTTATATTCTAACAAATACCTTGAAACATTGTCAATATACCTTGGAACATATACACAATTAAGATCAGAAGATATGACAATATACAAAATTAAGAGTATATTTTGTTTAATTGAATTTCTTTATAAGTTATTGCATAGTATATAAATCACATATTGACTTAATATTCAACATAAATCACAATATATATCGAATAAACAAGGTATATGCAATAGTATATTGTTCACATATATCAAGTAAAGGAATGCATATTTCCTTGGGGGTTTAGAACATATATATTTAGAGTTTAAAAAAATTAAAGAAGAAAAGTTCTCTACGATCTTGGTGCGACAGATCTGTATAGGTAGCACGAACAAAGTCCATCTTCATCTCTCTTGTTGGGATTGATGCACTAAATCTTTTAGGGTCCTATAGTTTGTAATTGTAATGTACAAACTTTTCATTTATATAATAAAATATTTGATGGTTTATTTCAAAATTAATTGCATTAACCACAAACCAATAAATTAATATCCAAAATAATCTGTAGCTTAAACATGTATGTAAAAACATATGGGTGGATCATTAAGTGATAACCTAAGTAGTATGTAGTAGATGGATAAGGTTGGATACCTTATCCTGGTGACACTCTGAGTATGGCTCGCTATGTAGATGTTACAATTTTTGTAAAGTGCTACAAATGATCTGATCCTGATCATTCATGTGGAGATATGTGAGCTGTGATATTCTATACAAAGGAGTTTATATAAGACCAGACCAAGAAATATTTAGTCTCATTATATAACACCGTTCATAATAGAGACTTACATTTCACTAGGATGATCATAGGTAACATGACCTCAATCCTGAGTGAATTGTGAACACTTATGAGAGTAGTCCTTTAATTTGTATGGGTGAGAGTGACCAAATCGCCAACTCAACAAGCCTACTATTTTGAGGATTCATCTGATTGGAGAGCTGGGAACACCATTACATAAGAAGGAATTCACTCATTCCCCAATGTCGGGACAAGTAGATAAATTGCTCCCTTAAGGATTGATTTCAGGGCTTGAACAATGTGGCGTCACACCCACACCTGGGCCGAGAGGGGTTTGATCATAGTTGGACTATGATTTATTATTCATTAGAGGGATCAATGGTACTTAAGGAGTTAGATGTAACTACAGGGGTAAAATGACAATTTCGGCCCAGTTGTACTTACGAGCAATTTGTGAAGGGTTATCGTACTGTTGATTGGTTATATCCAATGGACATAGAAATATATCTGTAATGCGAAGAGTGCAACTGTTGATCTTTAGTGGAGTGTCTGATAGTTAACAGATGGTGAATAATTTCATTAAAGAGTTTAATTAATTATTCTTGTACCATTGAAGCTTCAAGCTACAAGTCCATGAAGTCCCCTCGGTAGCTTAATAGAACTAAATGAGAATTAGTTTTTGGATTAATTTGAATTGTTCAAATTAATTGAGGAAATTAATTATATATGATATAATTAAGTTAATTAATTATATATGATATAATTAAGTTAAATTAATTATATATTATATAATTGTTATAATGTATTTGATACATTATAATATAAAGTTTATCTGAGAGGAAATAAATATTTGAATGTGATTTAAATATTAATTATATGATTTGGATTCATATAGTTAATTTAAATATAAATGTGGTTTAATTAAAAGTCATTAGTGGGAGAAGAATTGAAACTATAGACTATATTGTATTTGATATAATATAGAAACTATAGGTTATATGTTATATATGATAATATCATATAGTTATATGTATAATAAGATTTATTATATATATAATTATATTATATTAATTTAAATTAAATTTGTTTGTTTAATTTGAATTAATGTGAGGGAAATAACTTCTCTCCTCTTTTTAATCTCCACCCACGTTTAATGTGGGTGGTTGACAAAAGTTGATCCTGCAAAAAGAACGATTGAGTTCTGTGACTTCTCTGCAAGAAAGAAAAAAAAAATCTCTCTTCCTCTCAATCTTCCTTTTCCCCTCTAAATCCAAAATAGCTAGAGTCCACACCTCTAGATTTTCTACCAGAGAATACCAAGGTCTCCAACTGGTGGTGTCCAATTGGCCAATTTTGGTTCCTGGTCATGAATTTCACAAATAAGGGATTTGTGAAGATTGTTTTCAAAGGTGAGTGATAACTGACAGAAATGCCCGTTATTATAAGCCTTTTACTTAGAATCATGAGGGCTAATAAGTATAAAATACGGTGATAATATTTAGAATTTGTGAAAAGTTGAGTTTTACGTCAATTAGCGCCTAGATCCTCACTAACCCCAATTTTATGCATTACTCCATGCCAAAATGTCTATTTTTGTAGCTATCGCAGAAATCAAACGCATGCGTTTGAAATAAGCAATCAAAGACAAACGCATGCGCTGAAGCCAGGCGATCACAAAGACAAATGAATGCGTTGAAAGTTAGGCGATTTCAAAGACAAACGCATGTGCTGAAAGTTGCGGTGATCGTACGCGTCCATCGCATGGAAGTTGCAGTGATCAAGCGAATGCGGTGATCAATTGGAAATTGTGGCCACGGAGTGATAATCATAATAGGAGGGCGATCGTAAGATGGGTAGAACGCATTGATGCTTCAATTGAATCAAGCTCGGACGCATACCTTGGGAGTATGAACAAGATAAGACGATGTGACATTGCCCATACCGCAACAAAAGCATCAGTGAGCCATAACGCAATCATGATAGTTGTCGGCGTTTAAACTCTATAAATAGTCTTTTGGACCTTCATTTCAAGACATCCGAATTTCTGCCTCAAGGCAGAGGTTTGTGATCACAGATGAGAGCTTGAACGAGATTTTCAGTGAGAATTCTTCATCTCCACAAACCAGACTGAGTGACGACCGGAGCTTTCGCTGAAGATAAAGCTCGAGAGAGATATCTTCACCATTCATCCATGACACCACCGGCAGCCTTGACACAGAGTCCTTCATTTCTCTTCTAATCTCTATATTGTATTACATTTTAGCAATGCAAATCTTGATTCCTTCATTGTCATCTTCTTCATCATCTTCATCTCTATCATAGTTTATCTTCAACATTTATTTATCAAAGGTGATCGCATGCTTAATCGTGTAGCCTAGAGATAGGACGCATGTAGCAACCCACAGAGAGGTGTGCGTTGTGCGAGTATATTGAGTTAATCCTCTTTGCTTGGTGAAAGGTTATAGCAACGCTTGTCTATGGGATGTTGCATTGCTTGTCTATAAGTTAGATAGTCGCGTCTAACTACCTGAGAAGGTAAGAGATGGAACGCACTAAAGCAAAGTTCGTATTGATCCTAGAGATAGGCACAATCTTATGCTCGACGAAACCATGCACTATAGAGATATAGTCATGCGGCTGACCACCGAGAGGTGTGCAATGCGTTAGTGCAATGAGCTGGGATTACTCAAGCAATTTAAGATAATAAACATTACTATGCGTTAATGGTTGTTGTGTCTCTACCTATTCTCATCGCAAGTCTTCTATTGCTCAATCTATTTAGTTAGAGTAGGAGTAGTGTATAAATCTATTAAACTTATTTCTATTTTTTTTATTCATCGCCTCAAACGCATTGCTTCACAAGCATTATTGAGTGACAAGTCCCTGTGTTCGACCTCGGATTACCCAAGAAACTTGCGTTCGCGTTATATTTGGCGCGAGCGTAAGAAAACTTGTGATAGGAAAGCATGGTCATTGCATACTAGATTAACGCATCTTCATTCCGACGCATGGGTGCAAACACATAAGCCATGTCTAAGCATGATTGCATGTACAACCCCATCCGTCAATAATAATAATTTTCCTAATCCAACAGTAAGGTTTACTATAACCTTTTATTTTATTTTCTTTACAACTATGTTGTATGTTTTTTCTTTAAATGCATAATATTTTCTTCTTCTCTGTAAAATTGTGATTCTGTAAAGAATTAGGATTTGGGAGATCCACTTTCGCACAAGGATCCCTTCATTGTGGTTCCTTCAATCGGTATTAGAGCCATCATATTTTGATCCTAAATTCTCAATTTTTTTTAATTAATTTTACAATCATGGCGAGATTTAATATTTCTGCGTTTTGTAATTGATTCATGTGATGAATGATGTTGTGGTGAATGTGGTATTGTTAATGGATGTTTCGGGATAGAACACATAGATTCATGGCTCTTTTTATTACAACATTTTTTTGTAAGGGCCCATGTTTTGGGAAAATAATTTGCTATTGAGTCTGTAATTTAAAAGTCCTTGAGTCGTTCTTTTCTGATGAGATTCTAATGAAGACAGGACCAAATTCGACGAAGAATCGATGGATTTCACAACAGTACAGTCGGGACTGTACCGCAGCGTTGTAACGCTGTGATGAAGAACAATGTTGTTTCTTTTTGTAGCATTGCAACGTTGGGCACAACGTCACAACACTGCGATATGGAAAGAACCAATCGATTTTGGTCTGGTTCGGTTCATGGCTCACTTGGTCCGATTGCGGTTCGATGGCTAGTTGGTCCGGTTCAAGTGGTTCAAGGTCCGGTTCATTTGTTTTTGAATCGGTTGATATCTATTCTTGTAATAGTTAGTTTTTTAAATTCCTTTTTGGTGTCCTATCCCGATCCATTAACTGTTATTATTAATATACATGTGATGCATGTTTTATACTTAAATCTATGTCATATTGAATGTCATAAAGAATTAAATCCCACCATAGGTTATACATTTAATTTTATGTATCATTTATATTATAAGTGTTATAATGTATGTATATGCATGATTTAAATTAATATAGCATGCTCATGCATCATATAGTATAAATGTTATAATATATGCATGCATACTAATAACATATAACATACATCATTTATATTATAAGAGTTATAATATACAGTATGAATGTATGTTTATAATATATTATTGATAATTTCGTTACCTTAATGTATGTAATTGTTATGCATGTTAGTAATGAAATTAAAATTGCATGAAGCATGACACTACTTTAGGTTAATTTATAAATGTTATAATTTACTAAAGTTTGTCAAAGCATGCAATGTATGGTTTTAATTTATTTCTTTTGTTTATAATTGTTTTAACAAAATGGAATTAGAAATTAAAATCAATAAAAAATTGTTTTAAAATATGATTCACATAAACTTAAGATCACGTTTTTAATGAGATTAAAAATCTTAGTTTAATCTTTTAATTGGTTTAATAAGATTAAATTGATCCTAATAAAAGATTTACAATGTAACAAATATATCTACAGGGACATTTTGTCTAAGGCGAGTTTTGTCTAAACTAGGGTATTTAAGTTGACAGAAACATAACACCCCTATCTGGAAAGGTGAATTAGATAGATTTGTTACATACGTGCAAGTTTGATTAAAGTTTATTAAAGAGTTTGATAGACTTCAATTAAAAAATTTTAGCTATCCAAATACAAATGTTTTTTGGGCAAATTAAACAAATATTTAGATAAAATCAGTAGCTGGATTTAAGTTAATTAATCCTAGGTAAAACACTCATTGAAAAGAAAATGAGATATATGACACTATTTTTCTTCTTCATGTTTCTCCTTAAAATTCACACTGTGAGGTCTATACTCGGCCTCGAGGCACCATGGGTGTCCTTCTACAGGTGGCATTTGTATAAATCAATATCAAGGTGAATGGAGAGAGTGTTTATAGTAAGTGGGAGGGAGGCATGTGACAACACATCCCTCGGTCTTTCTCATTAGGTTGAAATAAAGTTGTGTGCATGGCCTCGTGGCACCGTGGGTGTCCCCCTAAAGGATGGCATTTTTGCATGACACTTTATTCGATCTCCAAAAATGGATAAAGTTGCTTTAGTTTCATGTCTCAATCGGTTTTTCCTTACGGTTGGCTCATTGGGGCAGAATTCTAGAACCTAAAATGAGAGGTTACACTTACAAGAATTGTTAAGCATGTTAACAAAATTTGGACCAAACAATGGTAACTGTTAGTTACAGTGACAATGTGTTGTTTCTGTCTAATGGTTGAGAATGTCTCATTTCAATGAAGGGGCACTTGATCACTCTACGGTGACTTTTTTCCTGACTCACTAAAACATCATTGCAAAATAGATGTCACTTAGGGTACTTTAGACTTTTTTGCTAAAAACTGATTGGTTGTCTTAGTGATTTAATGCAAATAAACTAATTATAAATAATTTGTATGTTTCAACAAATTTATTTCAATAGCTAAAGCTACTTTAAATTTCCCCGCTACTGATAAATTAAGCGGCAAAAACTACATAACTTGGAAAAACACGACCAACATAATTTTAATAATCGATGACCTTCGTTTCATCCTGATGAGAGGACTATCCTCTCATTCCAACTTCAATGCTGCTCGAAATGTTCAAGAAGCATACAAGCGATGGACAGGGGCAAGTGAAAAGGCCTGAGTGTACATCTTGGCTAGTCTTTCTGAAGTCCATGCTCAGCGTGAGAATCATGGAGTCCCTGAAGGGAATGTTCGGACAACCGTCCGCACAACTCAGACATGATGCTCTCAAACACATCTTCAATACCCGTATACAAGAAAGGGCATCTATCCGATAACATGTTCTCAATATGATGGTCCACTTCAACGTGGCAGAGATGAATGGGTTCGTCATCGATGAAGCCAGTCAGGTTAGCTTCATTTTAGAATATTTACCTGAAATTTTCCTTCATTTCCAAAGCAATGATGTTTTGAATAGGATTGACTACAACCTAACTACTCTCTTCAACGAAATATAGACCTTCCAGTCCTTGATAAAAAGCAAGGGATAGAAAGGTGAAGCAGGTGTTGCTTCATCCTCTAAGAAGTTCCATAGAGGTTTGACCTTTGGGACAAAGTTTGTACTTTCTTCCTCCAGCAATAAAAAGTGGAAGAAGAAGAAAGGTGGAAAGGGGAAAACTAACCATCGGCCGCTGCTCAAAATAAAGTCAAGGATGCAAAGAGAATCTGTTTCCATTGCAACCAAGATGGGCATTGAAAGAGAACCTGCCCTAAATACTTGGTAGAAAAGAAGAAGACCAAGTAAGGTAAATTTGATTTGCTTGTATTGGAAATATGTTTAGTGGAGAATGATGATTATGTCTGGATTATAGATTGGCATTCACTAACAACGTTTGTTCTTCATTTCAGGGAATTAGTTCCAAATGGCAACTTTATGCTGGTGAAATGACAATGCGGGTTGGAACTAGACACGTCGTCTTGGCTGTGGAAGTGGGAGGTCTCCAGTTGACTTTATATTAATAAATTCATTTTACTAGAAAATATATATGTAGTTCCTGGTTTAAAAAGGAACTTAATTTCTGTAAAGTGTTTGCTAGAACAATCATATTGTATTAATTTTCTTGTAAATAAAGTGTTTATTTCTAAGAATAGAGTCAATATTTGTTTGGTTGAACTAGAAAATAATTTACATGTGCTAAGGTCGTTAGCTGCTAAAGCCCTCCAAACATTGAGATGTTTAAAACTGCGGTAACTCAACATAAAAGACATAAAATTTCTCCTAAAGAAAATACCCAACTTTGGCACCTATGACTAGGACACATTACTCTTAATAGGATTGAGAGATTGGTGAAGAATGGACTTTTAAGCGAGTTAGAAAAAAATTCTTTACCTGTGTGTGAGTTATGCCTTGAAGGCAAAATGACTAAAAGATCCTTTACTGGAAAAAGTCATAGGGCCAAAGAACTTCTACAGTTGGTAGATTCAATTTTCTATGGCCCATTGAATGTAAAAGCTAGAGGAGGTTATGAATATTTCATCGTTGGGGTTGATGCCTTAAAGTCTGGTGTTCTGTAGTTTGTAAACAGTTTGTACGAACACTTGTGTTGTATAATATATGATATTTACTTCACATTTTGATTTTGCTCAATTGTATGTTTTATTTGCTTTACCACAAACCAATAAACATAAAATCTCTGGTTTTCTGTATGTAACTCAAGCATGTATATGGTGACATACAAGTGGATCATGTCTTGAGTGATAACCAAAATGGTCTGTAGTATATGGATATAGAACGGAAACCTTATCCTGGTAACGCTATGGATGCGGCTCGCTTTGTGGAATGGTCACAAGTGTTTTGACTGGTCACAGATGGTCTGATCCTGATCATTCGTGTGAAGGATATGCGAGCGGGGGCTTCCTATACAAAGAGTTTGTATAAGACCTGACCACAAAGTGTTAACGTCTCGTTATATAACACCGTTCATGACAGAGATTTCACTTCACTAGGATGGCCATAGGTAACATGACCTCAATCCTAAGTGAGTTGGGAACTCCTACCATTGAGAGCGGTCCTTTGATTTGTATGGGTACAAGTGGCTAGGCCGCCGATTCAAACCTACCATTTTGGGGATTCGTTTCATTTGGGAGCTGGGAAATCAGCTACAGAAGAGAGAATTCACTCCTTCCCCAAAGTAGGGACAAGTAGATAGATAGCTCCCTTAAGGGCTGATTCCAGAGCTTGAATGATGTGGCACCACACACCTTTTTTTGGCCAGAGAAGTGTTCATGAAAGAATCTCTTACCGAAGAGTTCCATGGGCACGTTTGGGTCACTCCGATCTTATAGTGACCAAAATACAACATTATACATTCAGTGCACAGTTATGCAAACAAAACTTAATTAACGGCATGCTATGAATAAGAAAATAATAAGGGAATGGGTGACATACTAGTTGAAGACAGTCTTCACACTTTGGAACTCAACGTAGAAAAACCCTCCACCCGATCAGTAGTGACAACAGCAGCACGAACAACCGTACGAACACGAATGTTGCGGGGACGAAACCACCAGAAAAGAGCCCTGGGTATTCTCGGAGTGAGAACCCAAAGCGTGGTCTTTGGTGAATTTGGTAGAGGAAGGAGGAAGCACGAATCGTGTAGGCGATAAGCAAGTGGGAAGGAAAAAGATGCTATCGCATAGCACACTGTTTATCGTTTAGGAGTCACTACACGATTGTGTAGGTTTTACTGAACGATCGTTTAGCAAAATCGGCACACTATACGATTGTTTAGAGAAGCTATCCGATCGTGTAGGAAATAGCGTGCGATCTTTTATGCGCGAGGTGGACGATCGTTTAGGCGCGAGGAAACTATCATATAGGCTCTCGATTCTTTTAGCGACCGTTTACAATACTACCAACGCGCTCTCACTTTTTCTTTTAGGCGATCTGAACGACGGGCGATGAACGAACGATTCAAAAATGAAAAATCTTTTCATTTTAATTCATCGGTTACAATAACCGACTCATTCCCACTAAATCATGCCCAAACATGAATTTTTTGGATTAATTATCATATAGTTAACCAATTAATTAATTAATTAATATAATCATATTATATTTTTACCCTATAGTTTGATATCACATATCTACTATAGTATTTTCTTCTCAACTTGATATAAATCATATTTATATCTAATTTCCTCCAAAATAATATATCCCATAAATTATATCATATATAATTAACAAGTTCGATTATATCATATATAATCGAACTTCCTCTTGTCAAATTGAACATTTTAAATTAACTCAAACACTGGTTTTCGACTTTATCCAAGCTACCCAGAAGACCTAATGGACTTGTGGCTCAAAGCTTCAACAGTTCGTGAATAGCTGACTAAACTCTTTAGCCACGAGATCCGCCATCCGTTTACTGTCAGGCATTCCACTAAAGACCAACAGCTGAACTCCTCTTACCACAAATATATTTCTGTGTCGATCGGATATAACCAATCATGAGTATGATGACCCTTCACAGATGCTCGTAAGTACAACTGGGCCAAATTACCATTTTTTTCCTGTAGTTACATCTTAATCCTTAAGTATCACTGATTTCTCTAATGAACAATACAACATAGTCCAACTATGTGTGAACACCTCTTGGGCCAAGAAAAGGTGTGTAACACCACATCGTTCAAGCCCCGGAATCAGCCCTTAAGGGAGTTATCTATCTACTTACCCCTGCCTTGGGGAAGGAATGAATTTCATTTTGTGTAGCTAAGTTCCCAGCTCCCAAATTAGACGAATCCCCAAAATGGTAGGTTTGAATCGGCGACCTGACCACTTGCACCCATACAAATCAAATGATCGCCCTCAATGGCAGGAGTTCCTAACTCACTCAGAATCGAGGTCATGTTACCTATGGTCATCATAGTGAAGTGAAGTCTCTGTCAGGAACGGTGTTATACAAAGAGACGTTAACACTTCGTGGTCAGGTCTTATACAAACTCTTTGTATAGGACGCCCCCGCTCGCATGTCCCCAATACGAATGATTAGGATCAGACCATCTGTGACAAGTCACAACACTTGTGATCATTCCAGAAAGCGAGCCACATCCGTAGCGTTACCAGGATAAGGTTTTCCTCCTATATCCATATACTACAGACCATTTTGGTTATCACTCAAGACACGATCCACTTGTATGTTACCAGTCACATACAGATAACCAGGGATTTTATGTTTATTGGTTTGTGGTAAAGCAAATAAAACAAGTAACCGAGCAAAAATACAAGATGTGAAGTAAATGTCATATATTAACAACACAAGCGTTCGTACAAACTATTTACAAACTACAGAACACGAGACGTTAAGGCATCAACCCCAACAGTTCACACATAGTTGGACTATGTTGTATTGTCCATTAGAGGTATTAGTGGTACTTAAGCAGTGAGATGTAACTACAGGGGAAAAACAGTAAATTAGTCTAACTATACTTACGAGTATCTATGAAAGGTCATAGTATTCATGATTGCTTATATCCGATGGACACAGAAATATATCTGTGGTATGAAGAGCTCAGCTGTTGGTCTTTAGTGGAATGCCTGGTAGTTAATGGATGGCTGATCTCATGACTAAAGAGTTTAGTCAACTATTCACGTGCCGTTGGAGCTCGAGCCAAAGGTCTATTAGGTCCCCTAAGTAGCTTGGATAAAGTCGAGAACTATTGTTTGGGTCTATTTAAAATGTCAAATTGACAAGAGTGAGTTCAATTATATTGATATAATTGAACTTGTTAATTATATATGATATAATTGGCTAAATGTATAAGATACATTATTTTGGAGAAAATTAGATATAAATATAGTTTATATCAAGTGGAGGAGAAATTACTATAGTAGATATGTGATATCAAACTTTAGGGTAAGCATATAATATGATTATATTCATTCATTATTAAATTGGTTGATTATGAGATAATTGGCCATATTATTCTCCTCAATCGTGCGTTAGTGGGAGCAGCTGCATTCGGTTATGGTAACCGATGAATAAAATGAAAATTGGTTTCATTTTGTAGAAGTTCGAAAATTCGCAATCGGTGTGAAAACATAATGATTGCCTAGCTTGAAAGCCTATACGATAGAGTCTCATTGTCTAAACGATCGCACACCAGCGCCTAAAGGATCGCACGCCTATCCCTAAACGATCGCTTAGCTTTTCTAAACGATCGCATAGCGTGCCACATTTTCTAAATGATCGTCTATCTTTTATTAAATGATCTCTTAGTAAAACCTACACACTTTATCTAAACAATAAGCATCTCTATTATACGATACCTGTCTTCATCTCTCCTACTTGCTTATCGCCTACACGATCTGTCTTTTATCCTACCTCTACCAAATTCACCAAAGACCACACTTTGGATTCTCATTCCGAGAATACCATGGGCTCCAACTAGTGGTGTTGTCCCCATTGTTTACTTGTTCCTGCTTGTTCAAGTTGTTGTCGTTCGTGTAGACGATCGTGTTACCGCAGTCGACTATTTTGCTAGGCGATAGAGTTCGTGTAGAGGTTCTTTCGCTGCTTTTTGAGTTCGATGTTTGAAGAGAGTCTTCAACTGGTATGAGAACTCTTTCTCTTGTGTTTTATTGTTCGAAACATGTTGTTAATTAGTGTTTATTTGCATAACTATCTATTAGAATGTATGTGTTATTTTTCGGTCACAATGAAATCGGAAAGATCCGAATGCACTCATGGATGCTCTTCGTTAGGAGTTCCTTCAATTGATATCAGAGCCAGGTTCTGATATTCCAATTTCATTGTTACAATGAATTACATGTACGTTCTTGGTGGGTGCATGTCTACTCTGTTTAATCGTTAAATTGTTGTGGATGTGCGGATTAATGGACGTTTTTTGGGATGTATGCCTTGGTTTGATTTAATTCTTTTACATTTTCAATTGTTTGTAAAGGCCCCTATGTTTTTTGGGCATTAATAATCGTTATCAAGTCTGTAATTCAAAGTCAGTTTGAGTCTTGAGTCATTCGTGAAGAAGATCGGAGCAAGAGTTGCAGTTCTTCGAGGTAGGAGACGATCAAAGGTTGATCGAGTCGTGTAGACGATAAGGTATGCAATCGCTGAGTATCGGTCATGTAAACGATGGGATGCTCACATATCGTTTAACATGCGCGTACACTAGATGATCATTTAGCTCAGCAAGCTTTATCGCTTAGTAACTGACTAAACAATCGCTTAGCAATGCACGATAAATCGTTTACCTTTTGTCGCTTTAAGCAATCGCCTAGACGATTGGCTTTGCAGCCCTTTGTCGTCTAAGCAATCGTTTAGCTTATGCGTCTATCGTCTAGTGCGGGCTGGGCGATCGTCTACCTTCGACGTTTACTACACGATGGAGTTCTCCTAGTGGTTCAAGACCCGGTTCGCTCGATGGAAAGTGTAATAGATAGGGCTATTTCATCCTGAGTTTTTATATGTCATATGGTATGTACATATAGTAAAGCCCACCTTAGGTTATGCATTGGTCATGCATCATCTCTTTATTGTAAATGTTATAATTTAGAGAAGCATGATTTAATTATGTAAGAGCATGTTCATGCATCATATAATATAAGAGTTATATTTATGTATGCATAAAAAACATTGACATGCATCATCTTTATATTATAATTGTTATAGTATAAGGGTGAATGGAAAGCATGTTTTGCTTGGTTATTACGCGTATATATAAAAGTGATGTATAGTAATAACCGAACATTGTATGAAGCATGACACATAGGTTACTTTATAAATGTTATAAATGCCTTGTTGTGCGCAATGGTTTTTTTAGTTGTTTCTTTTTAAAAGCTAAAGAGAAATTAGAACTAAAAGAAATAAGAAAGACATGCATGCTCACTTAGGTTTAATTCATGGTTTTAAAATATTTAAAACTTGGATCACATAGACCTAAGATCACAGTTCTAATATGATTAGCAACCCTAAGGCTTTAATCTTTTTCATTAGTTTAATAGGATTAAATTGACTAATAAAAGGTTAAAGCGTAGCAAATCTATCTATAAGGAACCTTTTGTCTAAGGCAGGTTCTGTCTAGGCTGGGGTATTTAATTTAACAGAAACGTAACACCCCTACCTAGGAACTTACCTGAAAAGGTAAATTAGATAGATTTGATGCATGCATGCAAGTTAAGGATAGTCCATTAAAGTGTTTAAATGTGACTACTTGAACTTGTTCATATTTCATAGACAAATGTTGTTTATGAGCGGGATTTAAAAAGACAACTTAGACTAAAATTCGTAGTCGGATTTTTTAGGTTAATGAACCCCTAGATAGAACATTCATTGGGAGGTACTTGGGGCACGAGATGTTTCACTTAAACCTTTCACGTTTCTTCTAAATAGTTCACACCGTGAGATCTACCCTCGGCCTCGAGGCACCTTTAGCGTGTCCCTATAACGGATGGTGTTTGGGTAGGTCAATATCAAGGTGGATGGAGAGAGTGTTCATAGTAAGTGAGAGTGAGAAGTGCGATAGCATATCCCTCGGTCTCCCTCGTTGGGTTGAATAAATTTACTGCGCATCGCCTCGAGGCACCCTGTGAGTGTCCCCCTAAAGGATGGCAGTTTTGTGCGTTTCCTTATTTGATCTCCTATAAGAGAATAAGGTAACTTAGTCTCTTCTTCTAATCTACTTTTTCCCTACAGTGGGCTCATTAGGGCGGGACTTTGGCACCGAAAGCGAGGGGTCACACTTATGCGAAATTGTTAAAGGTTAACAGTTCTTGACCGAAAAATCATGGCTGTTAGGTTCAGTTCCAAGAGTTGGTTTTGCCTAATGGTTGAGATTATCTCATCCCAGTGAAGGGGCATCTGATCACCCCATCAGTGACTTTTGTCCTGCCTCACTGGGATATCATTGCAAAATAGAAGTCTTTCACTTAGGGTACTTGAAACTATTTTGCAAAACTAATTGGTTAAATGTGGTTTAGCAAAATCTAATAAAGTTTTGTTCATATTTTCAGCAACAACTTTTCAAAATGGCAACAGCCATGTTAGCTTTGCTAAGCACCGAAAAATTAACTGGCGACAATTTTTTAAATGGAAACACATGATCATGACGATCCTAATCATCGAGGATCTCATGTTCGCTCTTATGGAGGTCTGTCATTCTATTCCAGCTCCAAATGCCGCTTGAAATGTTCGGGAGGCATACGAGCGATGGACACGGGCGAATGAGAAGGCCCGAGGCTACATCTTGGCAAGTCTTTCTGAAGTTTTCGCCAAAAAACATGAGCCTATAGTCTCAGCGCGTGAGATCATGGAGTCCCTGCGGGGAATGTTTGGACAACCGTCTGAACAGCTTATGCATGAGGCTGTTAATTATATATTCAACTCCAAAATGGAATAAGGCACCTCTGTTCGTGAACATGTGCTTAACATGATGGTCCACTTCAATGTGGCGGAGTTAAATGGGTCTACCATCGATGCGGGCACCCAGGTTAGCATAATCCTGCATTCATTTCCGAAGTGCTTCCTGCACTTTGTTAATAATGATTCTTAATAAAGTGAAATATAACCTTATAACTCTCCTCAATGAGTTGTAGACCTACCAATCTTTACTAAAAAGTAAGGAGAGGAAGAATGGTGAGGCAAATGTTGCTTCATCCTCCAAGACGTTCCATAGAGGTTTGACTTTAGAGACGAAGTCTGCACCTTCTACTTCTAACTAAGCAAAGGGGAAGAAGAAGAAGAAGGGTGGTACGGGAAAAAGGAAAGCGCCTGCTAACCCACCACCTATTTCCCCAAGGAGGTGTCCACCGGTTGAAAAGGGAAAGTGTTTCCACTGAAATCACGATGGACACTGGAAGAGGAACTGTCGTCGCTATCTGAAAGAGAGGAAGGTTTCCAAGGCTAAGGCCAAGGCAGATAAAGGTAAATAAGATTTCTTTGTACTTGAAACTTGTTTAGTGGAGAATGGTGATTCTGCCTGGATAATTGATTCGTGCGCCCCTAACCACGTTTGTTCTTCTTTTCAGGGGATTAGATCCTGGCGATAGCTGGAGGCTGGTGAGATGACGATGCGAGTAGGCACCGGGCACGTTATCTCAGCTATGGTAGTGGGAGGGCTGCAGTTAGCTTTAGAGAATAGGTTTCTAGTTTTGAATGATGTATATATTGTTCCCGAACTTAAGAGGAAACTTATTTCTGTAAATTGTTTATTGCAATTTAAATACATTATTTCTTACAATGTGTATAAAGCGTTAATTCATAAAGATGGTGTTATTATTTGTACAGCAAATCTGGAATCTAATTTATATGTGCTAAGGTCGTTAGGGTCTTGTACTTGCATTAATCACAAACCAATAAATCTCGTAGGGTCCTGTAGTTTGTAAACACCTGTATGAACAAACTCTATGTGATGTAATAATATGAGATATTTTATTCACTACTGTCTATGAAATATAAGATATTTTAGTTGCATTAACCATAAACCAATAAACTAAGATCCATGGTTGTCGAAGCAACTTAAGCATGTATATGGAGACATATAAGTGGATTGTGCTTTAAGTGACAATCTAAATAGTCTGTAGTATATGGATAAAGGAGGAAAACCTTATCCTGGTGACGCTACGAGTGTGACCTACTTTGTAGATATTACAAGTGTTGTAAAGTGCTACAAATGGTCTAATCCTGACCATTTATGTATTAGACATGTAGCGAGGATGCTCTATACAAAGGAGTTTGTATAAGACCGGACCACAAAATGTTTAGTCTTGTTATATAACGTCGTTCATGATACAGACTTTCATTTCACTAGGATGACCATAGGTAACATGATTTTAATCCTGAATGAGTTGGGAATTCCTGCATATAAGGGCGGTCCTTCGATTTGCATGGGTGCGAGTGGCCGGATCACTGACTCAAACCTACCACTTTGGGGATTCATTTGATTAGGGAGCTGGGAACTTAGCTACATAAGACAGAATTCACTCCTTCCCCGAAGTAGGGGTTAGTAGATAAATTGCTCCCTTAAGGGCTGATTCTGAGGCTTGAACAATGTGGCGCCACACCTTCTCTTGGCCCGAGAAGTGTTTACTCATAATAGGACTATGATGTATTGTTCATTAGAGGAATTAATGGTACTTAAGAAGTTAGATGTAATTACAGGGGCAAAATGGTAAATTGGTCCAACTCTATTTACGAGCGATTTGTGAAGGGTCATCATACTATTGATTGGTTATATCCAATGGACATGTAAATATATCTATAACGCGAAGAGTGCATCTGTCGATCTTTAGTAGAGTGCCTGACAGTTAACAGATGGTGGATATCATGATTAAAGAGTTTAGTCAGTTATTCATGTACCGTTGGAGCTTCAAGCTACAGGTTCATAAGGTCCCCTTAGTAGCTCAATGGATTTATATTGAGAATCAGTTTTTGGGTTAGTTTAAAGTGTTCAAATTAACAAGAGGGAATTTAATTATATATGGGATATAATAGATTTCATGTAGTAGATACATTAATTGGAAGAATTAATATAAATGTAATTTATATTAAATCAATAAAAGAGAAAAAGAACTATGGTTATATATTGCATGAGATGTGATATTAAAACTATAGGTTATGGATATATTATTTATTTATAATTAAATCAATTATGAGATAATTGGTTTTGATTTTTTCTCCTAATAACAAACATAGTGGGAAGTTGTGATCAGTTATGGTAACTGATGGATAAAATGAAAATCAGTTTCATTTTTCAATAATCGAACGATAAGTGAACGCGCATAATGAAAAAGCTATATGATAGCTTGAAAGAGTAAACGATTGTATATCAAGATTTTCTATACGATAGTCATTCGTTCTAAATGATCGAGTACTCAGTCTACACGATAGACTCTAGTCTTCTCCCACTTACTCGATCATCTACATGATCATTCAATTCCTTCTTCCCTCTACCAAATCCATACAGAGTTCACAACTCCTGGATTCTCACGTTGAGAATACCAAAGTAGTCTTGGTGGTGTCTGCTTGCTATTCAAGGGTCGACTGTTACTCGTTCCTGTTCGAGGATATTACTGTGTTGTTGAGCGTTCGTGCAGTTAAACGTTCGTGTTGTTTGATCGAGGGATACGAGAAGAAAAGTTCTTCAAGGGTATGTCTACTTGATCTTTAGTGTTTTTTTATGAAGCATGTTGTAATTTAAAGTTTATGCATAACTGTTGCTGTTTGATATAAATGTGTATGTTCCATCACAATGGGGTTTGGAACGATCTTGCTTCCGCTCACTGGATCTCTTAAGAGATCCTTCAATTGGTATCAGAGCCAAGTTGTTCTGATATTCCAAATTCCATTGATGCATTGAATTATATTTGTAGTCTTTGTGGGTTTTATGATGTCTGCAATGCCATTAAACGTTAGATGTAGTTATGGAAGTGGATTAATGGATGTTTCAGGATGAGTGCCTCTGTTTGTTAAAGCTTTCTTTACATTTCAAGACAATTTGTAAGGGCCCCTGTGTTTTTGGGCATAATGTCTTTGTTATCGGGTATGTATTCAAAGTGTTTTGAGTCTGTAAGAGTTGGTCGCATGTAGAAAAGCTCATCGAGGAAGAAGGCCAAGAGTTGGTCGCATCGTGTAGCCCATGCTAAACGATCGTTTAGATTTGGCTATGCGATCATGTAGAAAAGCTCTACTTGATCGTGTAGTATTTACTAAATGATCGCATGGCTAATGTTATGTGATCGAGTAAAGAATTTACTCGGTCGTGTGGCGTTGGCTACTCGATCGTGTAGATGCTAAGGTAAACGATCGTTGAGTATATAATACTCGATGCATGGTAGGCGCACGCACTAAATGATTGAGTAAGCTAGCATGCTTATTGCATAGTCACTGGCTACTCGATCACTTGGTATACGATACTTGACGCTTGCTCCACGATCGTTTAGACGATCATGCTTCATCTCATAGTTTTCGTCTACTTGATCGTTTAGGCATGCATTACACAATGTGTGTTGAGCGATCGTGTGGCCTTCATGCTTCATCACATAGTCAGATCCATGCTACATGATTGTTTATACTCATTCAGCGTTACTCGACGATCACTAGGAGCTGCTATACGATGAAAGAGTGAGGCTTCACCAGGCGGTTCAAGACCCGATTCGCCTATTTGAATCGGTTGCTCGTTGGTTTCTTGTAATAGCTAACTTTTCTTTTCTGGTTTTTTAGGCTAATTATCCCAATCCATTGATTTTTTTTATTAATGTACATGTGATGTATATTTAAGTATATGTCATAAAGTATGCCATATAGTTTTAAAACCCACTATAGGTTATGCATTTTATTCATGCATCATCTTTATATTATAAGAGTTATAATATAGTAGTTTGCATGATTAAATTACTTTAAAGCATGCTCATGCATCATATAATATAAGAGTTATAACATATGCATGCATTAAGCATATCCATACATCATCTTTATATTATAAGTGTTATAGTATAAGGGTGTATGAAAGCATGTATGCTTGGTTCATTACAAGTTATATAAGAGTTATATATAGTAATGAACAAACGTTGCATGAAGCATAACACTTAAGTTAATTTATAAAAGTTCTAAATGTCTCTAGCTTAGCAATGTGGATGGTTTTAGTTGTTTCATTTTAAAAGTGTTATAATAGAAATTAGAACTAAAATCAATAAGAAAGACATGCATGCAAACTTAGATTTAATCATGTTTCAAAATTTGATTGAGATAGACCTAAGATCATGGTTCTAATGAGATTAGAAACGTAAGTTTAATCTTTTAATCAGTTTAAAGGATTAAATTGACTAATAAAAGATGAAATATGTACTAAATCTATCTATAAGGGACCTTTTGTCTAAGGCGGGTTCTGTCTAGGCTGGGGTATTTAAGCTGACGAAAACGGAACACTCCTACCTAGGAACCTACCTGGGAAGGTGAATTCGATAGATTTGCAGCATGTATGCAAATTTGATGATAGTCTGTTAAAGTGTTTAATAAAACTTGATTCGAACTTATTTAATTATCAAAAGTAAGAGTTGTTTTTTAGCAAATTAAACTCTCACTTAGATAAAATTAGTAGTTGGATTGTCTAAGTTAATGAAATCCTAGATAGAACATTCAGTGGGAGGTACTTGGGGTATATCATACTTCACTTAAACCTCAACATGTGTCTCCTTAAAAGTTCACACCGTGAGATCTATCATCGGCCTCGTGGCACCAGAGTGTCTCCCTAAAGGATAGTGTTTGGGTAGGTCAATACCAAGGTGAATGGAGAGAATGTTCATAGTAAGTGGGAGACGGGACGTGTGACAACATATCCCATGATCTCTCTCATTAGGTTGGGTAACATTTTTGTGCATCGCCTCGAGGCACCCTGGGAGTGTCCCCCTAAAGGATGGCAGTATTTGCACAACTCTTTATCTGATCTCCTGAAAAGGATAAGGTTTCTTTAGTCCCTTGTCCTAATCTTCCTTTTCCCTATAGTGGACGCATTAGGGTGGGACTCTAAGGCCTAAAATGAGGGGTTACACTTACACGGAATTGTTAATTGTTAACAAATTATAAATCGAAGAATTGTGACTGTTAAAGTCAGTTACAAAAGTTGTTTCTGTTTAATGGTTGAGAATATTTCATCCCATTGAAATGGCAATTGATCACCCCAACGGTGACTTTTGTCCTGCCTCGCTGGGGCATCATTGTAAAATAGATGTCTTTTTCACTTATGGTACAATAAAACTATTTTGCTAAAACATAAAATTGGTGCTAAAAATGGTAATGCAAGTAGACTTATTAAGTTTATTCTTGTTTTCAGCAACTTTTAAATTATGGCAACCATTACTTTAGCTCTATTAACCGCCGACAAACTAACTAGTGACAACTACGCTAGTTGGAAGAACTCAATACTCACAATACGTATCATCTATGACCTCTGATTCGTCCTTACGGAGGAGTGTCCTCCCATTCCACTTTCTACTATTGCTCGAAACGTTTGAGACGCATTTGAGCTATGGACAAAAGCGAACGAGAAGGTCAAGCATACATCTTGACCAGCCTAAATGACGTCTTGGCTAAGAAACATGAACCCATGATCACTGCATGTGAGATCATGGAGTCCCTGAAGGGAATGTTCAGACAACCATCTAAGCAGTTCAAGCAGATGCTCTAAAGTGCATCTTCAACTCCAAAATGAAGGAGGGTACATCTGTTCGAGAACATGTTCTGAACATGATGGTTCACTTTAATATGGTGGAGATGAACGGGGCTCGCATAGATGAGGGCAACCAGGTTAGCATAATTCTACAAACGTTGCCAGAAAGCTTCATGTACTTCGTAAGCAACATTGTTCTGAACAAAGTTGATTACACCCTTACAACTCTCTTCAACGAGTTGTAGACGTTCCAATCCTTGTTGAAAAGCAAGGAGAAGATAGTTGGTGAGGTAAATGTTGTTTCATCATCTAAACAGTTCTACCGAGGTTCGACCTTAAGAACTAAGTCTGCACCTTCTTCTTCCGGCACTAATAAGTGGAAGAAAAAGAAGGGTAGTAAGGGGAAAGGGAAGGCACCGATTAATCCACAACCTGCCGCTCAGTGGGGTAAACGACCACCTCCGGTTGAAAAAGGAAAATGTTTCCACTGCAACCAGGATGGGCATTGAAAGTGGAACTACCTGCGTTGGTTAAAGAAGAGAAAGAAGACAAAGGCCAAGGCCAAACAAGGTAAATGTGATTTACTGGTTTTGGAAACTTGTTTAATGGAGAATGATGAATTTTCCTAGATTATAGACTCTAGGACCACTGACCATGTTTGTTCTTCTTTTCAAGGGATTAGATCCTAGCGAAAGCTTGAGATTGGTGAGATGACGATGCGATTAGGCACCGGGCACGTCATCTCAGTTGTGGCAGTGGGAGGCCTTCGGTTGATTTTACAAATTAGGTTTATCATTTTAAATGATGTGTATGTAGTTCCCGAGTTCAAGAGGAACTTAATTTCTATAAAGTCCTTGCTTGAATGTAAATACACTCTTAATTTTTCAGTTAATAAAGTGTTTATTTTGAAAGATGGTGTTGAGATATGTTCGGGTTTACTAGAAAATAATTTGTATGTGCTAAGACCGTTAGCAACAAATTTCCTCCATAACACAGAGATGTTTAAAACAGTTGTAACTCAAAATAAACAACTTAAAGTTTCTCCTAAAGAAAATACCGAACTTTGGCACCTTCGATTAGGGTACATCAATCTCAATAGGATTGAGAGATTGGTGAAGAATGGACTTTTAAATGAGTTAGAAGAAAATTCTTTACTTGTGTACGAGTCATGCCTTGAAGGCAAGATGACCAAAAGACCTTTTACTGGAAAAGGTTATCGAGCCAAAGAGCCTCTAGAGTTAGTTCATTCAGACCTTTGTGGTTCGATGAATGTGCGAGCTAGAGAAGGCTACGAGTATTTCATCACTTTTACTAATGATTACTCGAGATATGGGTATGTTTATTTAATGCAACATAAGTCAGAATCCTTTGAAAAGTTCAAAGAGTTCAAGGCTGAAATTGAAAACACATTAGATAAACAAATTAAGACACTTCGATCTGATCGGGTTGGAGAGTTTATGGATTCTAAGTTCTAGAATTATTTGATAGAACATGGTGTATTAGAGAGGAGAAACAAAAACCTGTTAGACATGATTCCTTCCAAGAGCATTGCCAAAACACCTACGGAGTTGTGGAACGGGCGTAAAGCTAGTTTGCGTCACTTCCGCATCTGGGGTTTTCCAGCACATGTGCTTGAGGCTAATTCCAAAAAACTGGAACCACATTTGAGGCTGTGCCTATTTGTAGGCTACCTCGAAAAGGACACGAGGGGGTTACTTTTTATGATCCTAAGGAAAACAAGATGTTTGTGTCAATAAATGCTACCTTCTTTGAAGAGGATCGTATTAGGGAGCATAGTCCCATAAGTAAAATTGTGTTGAGTGAACTTTCCAAAGAAGCTACTGAAACTTCAACAAGAGTTGTTGATGGGAGTTCATCTATTAGGTCAAATCCACCTCAAGAGTTGAGGGAACCTCAACGTAGTGAGAGGGTTCCGAACCCACCTGTTCGCTATATGGGTTTAACTTAAATCCTAGCTATAGCCGATGGTGAGGTTGAGGATCCGTTGTCTTACAAGAAGGCAATGGAGGATGTTGACAGAGATGAATGGGTAAAAGCCATGGATCTCGAGATGCTATGTACTTCAACATAGTATGGGATCTTATAGATCAACCTGATGAGGTTACACCTATAGGTTATAAATGGATCTACAAGAGGAAACAGGGTGCTGGTTTGAAGGTGAAAACCTTCAAGGCTAGACTTGTGGCAAAGAGTTATACCCAGGTGGAGGGAGTTGACTATGAGGAGACTTTCTTGCCTGTTGCCATGCGTCTATCCACATCCTCTTGTACATTGCCTCATATTATGACTATGAGATATTGCAAATAGATGTCAAGACTGCCTTTTTGAATGGTAATCTTGAGGAGACCATTTATGTGGTGCAACCTGAGGGATTCATAGCCTAATTCAGGAGCAAAAGGTTTCCAAGCTGAATCGGTCCATTTATGGACTGAAAAAGGCATCTCGATCTTGGAACATAAGATTTGATACTGCGATCAAATATTATGGCTTTGATCAAAACGTTGAAGAGCCTTGTGTTGGGGTTGATGCCCTAAATCTCGTAAGGTCCTGTAGTTTGTAAACATCTGTATGAACAAACTCTATGTGATGTAGTAATATGAGATATTTTATTCACTACTGTCTATGAAATATAAGATATTTTAGTTGCATTAACCACAAACCAATAAACTAAATTCCCTGGTTGTCGAAGTAACTTAAGCATGTATGTGGAGACATACAAGTGGATCATGCTTTAACTGACAACCTAAATAGTCTGTAGTATATGGATAAAGGAGGGAAACCTTATCCTGGTGACACTACGAGTGTGACCCATTTTGTAGATGTTACAAGTGTTGTAAAGTGCTACAAATGGTCTGATCCTGACCATTCATGTATTAGATATGCGAGCAGGGATGCTCTATACAAAGGAGTTTGTATAAAATTGAATCACGAAATGTTTACTCTTTTTATATAACGTTGTTCATGACAGAGACATTCATTTCACTAGGATGACCATAGGTAACATGTCCTTAATCCTGATTGAGTTGGGAACTCTTGCCTATGAGGGCAGTCCTTTGATTTGCATGGGTGCGAGTGGCCAGATTGTCGACTCATACCTACCACTTTGAGGATTTGTCTGATTGAGAAGTTGTGAATACAGCTACACAAGACGAAATTCACTCCTTCCTCGAAGCAAGGGTAAGTAGATAAATTGCTCCTTTAAGAGCAGATTCCAGGGCTTGAACAATGTGGTGTCACACCTTCTCTTGGCCCGAGAAGTGTTTACTCATAGTAGGACTATGATGTATTTTTCATTAGAAGAATCAGTGGTACTAAAGGAGTCAGATGTAATCATAAGGGAAAAAAGATAAATTGGCCCAATTGTATTTACGAGCGATTTGTGAAGGGTCATCGTATTATTGATTGGTTATATCCAATGGACACAAAAATATATCTGTAGCGCGAAGAGTGCAACTGTCGATCTTTAGTGGAGTGTCCAGCAGTTAATGGATGGTGGATTTTGTGATTAAAGAGTTTAGTAATTTATTCATGTACCGTTGGAACTTCAAGCTACAAATCCATAAGGTCCCTTGGTAGCTCAATGGATTCATGATGAGAATCAATTTTTGGGTTAGTTTAAAGTGTTCAAATTAACAAGAGGAAATTTAATTATATATGATATTATTAAATTGATTCAATTATATAAGATATAATCGATTTAATGTAGTAGATACACTAATTGAAGGAATTAATATAAATGTAATTTATATTAAATCAAGAAAAGAGAAAAAGAACTATGGTTTATATATTGCATGAGATGTCATATTAAAACTATAGGTTATGAATATATTATTAATTTATAATTAAACCAATTATGAGATAATTGGTTTCGATTTTTTCTCCTAATAACCAACTTAGTGGGAAGTTGTGATCAGTTATGGTAACTGATGGATAAAATAAAAATCGGTTTCATTTTTCAATAATCGAACGATAAGTGAACACGCATAAAGAAAAAGCTATACGATAGCTTGAGAGGGTAAACGATCGTGAGTCGAGATTTTCTATACGACAAGTGCTCGCTTTTAAACAATCGAGTACCCAGTCTACACGATCATTCAATTCCTTTTTCCCTCCACCAAACCCATACAAAGCCCACAACTCCTGGATTCTCACACCGAGAATACCAAGGTAGCCTCCTGGTGGTGTCTGCTTGCTGTTCGAGGGTCGAGTGTTACTCATTGCTGTTCGAGTATATTGAGGTGTTGTTGAGCATTCGTGCTATTGATTGTTCATGCTGTTTGATCGAGGAATACGAGAAGAAATGTTCTCCAAGGGTATGTTTACTTGATCTTTAGTATTATTTTTATGAAGCATGCTGTAATTTAAAGTTTATGCATAACTATTGTTGTTTGATTATAAATTTGTATGTTCTGTCACAATGGGGTTTGGAACGATCTTGCTTCCGCTTACTGGTTCTCTTTGTAAAGAGATCCTTCACCTTGTGTCTACAAGAAAATCATCAACAAAATGATAGCATTGTCTCAAGCATCGTACATTGACAAGATGTTGATCAAGTACTCGATACAGAACTCCAAAAGGGGTCTTTTGCCTTTTCTTCATGGAGTTACATTGTCTAAGGAGCAATGTCCTAAGACACCTCAAAAGGTTGAGGAAATGAGACGGGTCCCTTATGCATCTGTTGTTAGCAGTTTGATGTACGCGATGTTATTTACTAGATCTGACATCTGCTATGCTGTGGGGATAGTCAGTAGATATCAATCTAATCCAAGACAGGGTCACTAGACTGTCGTCAAGAACATACTCAAGAATCTTCCGAGAACGAGAGACTATATGCTTGTGTATGGTTCTAAGGATTTGATCCTTACGGGATACACCGACTCTTGTTTTCAGACTGATAAGGATTCTCAGAAATCCACTTCAGGATTAGTGTTTACTCTTAATGGAGGAGCTGTAGTGTGGCGAAACACTAAGTAGGGGTACAACGCTGAATCCACCATAAAGGTCGAATATGTAGCGGCTTGTAAAGCTGCTAAGAAGGCCGTCTGGCTCAGAACGTTTCTGACTAATCTGGAAGATGTTCCAGACATGTCTCGGCCCATCACCCTTTATTGTGATAATAGTGGTGCTGTGACGAATTTCAGAGAGCCTCAGAGTCACAAGCACTACAAGCATATAGAGCGAAAATACCATCTCATTAGAGAGATTGTGCATTAAGGGGACATGATTTTCACGAAGATAGCTTCAGAGCACAACATTAATGATCCCTTTATGAAGGCTTTTACGACTATAGTGTTTGAAGGTCACCTACAGAGCATGGGTCTATGGGACCGTTCGCAGTTGGACTAGGGAAAGTGGGAGATGTTTTTACTGGGCCTTTGTGCCCTAGTTTATTGTTTTGTACTTGTAATTTTCTTGTACACCCCACTAGCTTTAAGAGAAGTGGGAGATTGTTGGGTTGCTTCCCTAAATCTCGTAGGGTTCTGTAGTTTGTAAACACCTGTATGAATAAACTCTATGTGATGTAATAATATGAGATATTTTATTCACTGCTGTCTATAAAATATGAGATATTTTAGTTGCATTAACCACAAACCAATAAAATAAGATCCCTAGTTGTCAAAGCAACTTAAGCATGTATGTGGAGACATATAAGTGGATCGTGCTTTAAGTGACAACCTAAATAGTCTGTAGTATATGGATAAAAGAGAGAAACCTTATCCTGGTGACACTACGAGTGTGGCTCACTTTGTAGATATTACAAGTGTTGTAAAGTGCTACAAATGGTCTGATCCTGACCATTCATGTATTAGACATGCGAGCGAGGATGCTCTATATAAAGGAGTTTGTATAAGACCGGACCATGAAACGTTTAGTCTTGTTATATAACGTCATTCATAATAGAGACTTTCATTTCACTAGGATGACCATAGGTAACATGACCTTAATTCTGAGTGAGTTGGGAACTCCTACCTATGAAGGCAGTCCTTTGATTTGCATGGGTGTGTGTGTGTGGCTAGATCGCCAACTCAAACCTACCACTTTGGGGATTCGTTTGATTGGGGAGCTGGGAACTCAGCTACACAAGACGGAACTCACTCTTTCCCCGAAGCAGAAGTAAGTAGATAAATTGTTCCCTTAAGGGTTGATTCCTAGGCTTGAACAATGTGGCGCCACACCTTCTCTTGGCCCAAGAAGTGTTTACTCATATTAGGACTATGATGTATTGTTCATTAGAGAAATCAGTGGTACTTAAGGAGTTAGATGTAATTACAAGGGCAAAACAATAAATTGGCCCAACTGTATTTACGAGCGATTTGTGGAGGGTCATCGTACTATTGATTGGTTATATCCAGTGGACACGGAAATATATCTTTAGTGCAAAGAGTACAGTTGTCGTTCTTTAGTGGAGTGCCCGGTAATTAACGGATGGCGGATATCGTGATTAAAGAGTTTAGTCAATTATTTATGTATCGTTGGAGCTTCAAGCTACAGGTCCGTAAGGTCCCTTTGGTAGCTCAATGGATTGATGTTGAGAATCAGTTTTTTGGGTTAATTTAAAGTGTTCAAATTAACAAGAGTGAATATAATTATATTGATTCAATCATATGGGATATAATTGATTTCATGTATTAGATACATTAATTGGAGGAATTAATATAAATTTGATTTATATTAAATGAATAAAGGAGAAAAATAACGATGATTTATATATTGCATGAGATGTGATATTAAACTATAGGTTATGGATATATTATTTATTTATATTAAATCAACTATGAGATAATTGGTTTCAATTTTTTCTCCTAATAACCAAATTAGTGGGAAGTTGTGATCAGTTATGGTAACTGATGGTGAATGTGCATAATGAAAAAGCTATACAATAGCTTGAGAGAGTAAACAATCATGTATCGAGATTTTCTATACGATAGTCACTCGCTTCTAAACGATCGAGTACCCAGTCTACACGATATACTCCAGTTTTCTCCCATTTACTCGATCGTCTACACGATCATTCAACTCCTCCTTCCCTCTACCAAATCCATACAGAGCCCACAAATCCTGGATTCTCACACCGAGAATACCAAGGTAGCCTCGTGGTGGTGTTTGCTTGCTATTCGAGGGTCGAGTGTTACTCGTTGTTGTTCGAAGATATTATTGTGCTATTGAGCGTTCGTGTTGTTGAACGTTCGTGCTATTTGATCGAGGGATACAAGAAGAAAAGTTCTTCAAGGGTATGTTCACTCGATCTTTAGTGTTATTTTTATGAAACATGTTATAACTTAAACTTTATGCATAACTATTGTTGTTTGATTGTAAATGTGTATGTTCTGTCATAATGAGGTTTGGGACGATCTTGCTTCCGCTCACTAGTTCTCTTTATAAAGAGATCCTTCATCTAGGAAATCTACATCAAGATCAGTGTTCACTCTTAATGGAAGAGCAGCTGACTCCACTAGGGAGGCCGAGTATATAGCAGTTTGTGAAGCTGTTAAGGAAGCTGTTTAGCTAAAAAATTCTTGACGAATCTGGAAGTTTTTTCAGACAGGTGAAAGCCCATCACACTTTATTGCGATAATAATGGTGTTGTAGCTAATTCTAGAGAGCCTAGGAGTCACAAGCTTCAGAGCACAATGTTACTGATCCGTTTACAAAGGCCTTCACGACTAAGGTTTTTGAGGGTCACCTACAGAGTATGGGTCTATGGGACATGTCACATTTAGACTAGGGCAAGTGGGAGATTTTGTATTGGGCGGTATGTGCCCTAGTTTATTATTTTGTGTACTTTGTATTATAGATTGATTTTTACACTGTACACCTCACTAGTTTCATGTCATGGGGGAGATTGTTGGGGTTAATGCCCCAAATCTCATAGGGTCCTTGACAACTTGTAGAAATAGAAGTTATTAATACTGTTTTATTTAGACATTGCGGCAAAAAGAAAAGAAAGTTGCGTCGATAGTATACAAATTGGCTAAGAAATGCGAAAATTATAAAATGTCTAAATACACCCACTAATACCATTGCGATGGTAGAATAGAATGTTTCAGTTTCTGTTTTACAAGAAATTAGTCACTGCATGCGTTCATGGCTCAAAAGCAAAATAAACAACGGATCTACGTCACATTACACCCATCAATCGAGAACGAAGAGATGATCAACGCAATGATGGCGCATGCGACAATCGATCAAGAGCTCTAGCGATCAACGTTATTTCAATTGCATGTGGTAATAAAAAACAACACCGCATGCGACGATAGATCGAAGATGTGAAGAACAACGCATTTGCAGAAGATTCTGACAATTGTACAGCTTTCAGTTGTGCATTTCTGACGGGTTGATTGCGTAACAGAAGGAATTTCTCATTCTACCATTTCAGGAATTACCATAACTATATAGTAGGGGCTACAGAGTCAAAGAGCCAAGCTTCACCTATAAATAACTTCTTCAAATTCCCTGAAAGATACACATGAATACATAGAGACGTGCATATACTGATTCTGAGAGAGAGACTAGTCTAAAGCGACTTACAGAGTAGATTCGGGAGAACCAAGGGACAAAGCCGAGAGGTGAGTCTCCGAGTAGAGAATTCTTCCAATATCCGTAGTTGAAGCTCTATGCCAAGGTCAATTCTACCAGGAAAACAAGCCTGAGAGGGAAGCTTTTCTCTCCACCACTCCCACACGCCGGCAAGCACTATCTCCGATCGAGATCTGTGTCAAGACGTTGATACTCTTTCTGTATTTTTTTTCTAATCTCTATTTCATTATCTGTATTCATCTTCTCTAATCTTTCATTCACAACATGTATCGAACGCTTAATTTTAGAATTAAATGTTATGATAGTCACCATTGTCATCTCTCTGTCTCTTTCCGTACATCCATAACCCATTTTCTCCATTATGTGTTCTTAATCCCATGGGTAAATAGCAATAATTAAGCGAGTGAGTTAATTGGTGTTAAGGAAATAATTAAGTTTAGCTAAAGCATGCTCGACGGCATCTTCACCTGTGAGAGCAGAAGTGAAGATGTTATTCCACCTATCGAGAAAAGGTTGGAAGAATGCGTTAACTAAAGTGAGAAGTACTTCCAGAGATGGCAACAACCTTGCTTTCATCACGTTCATCCCTATTTCACCATCAAGATATGGGAACGTGGCCGATCACTGAGAGGTGTACGGCAAGAGAAAGTGGAACCATAGTTACGTCCTTAACATGATTGACAAACTTGCGATGTTTTTACTCTTACTCTTTCTCTTTCTACTTGATTCATAAAGACTTGCCATCGCATACATCGATTCTTTGTACAACTTCACAGTCAGTTCTCGACCTCAGTATCATGTTTCATGTATCTTGTATCGTGTATCATATTAGTTTAGGATTTATTTTATTAACGCATTTTTACTTTCACCATAATTTACATTTCTGTATAAATAAACATTCTTTATTCATTATTAAAAACCGGTCGCATGTATCACATAAGTAACGCATTAACGAAAACAATCCATGTGTTCGACCTCAGATCATTCTGAGAAACTTGCGTTGGAATTATACTTGGTTTCAGCGCAAGGAAACTTGTGACACACACTACTCCATTGCATACTACGAGCATATCATTAACAACGCATATATTTAGACGTAGTATCACATAAAAATTCTCTTTATCACAAAGAACTTGAGCGCATATTTAGCATATCATTCATTTCACTTACAAGCCATGCGTTAGAGTAGATAAAGAGATTAAATTTATCCTTACAAGTTTATGGCAACATGAACTTGAATCATTTTCATCATCAGTAGTGTGTATAAGCGATACATAACATAACACAGCATAACAGTCCATTCGTATCCTTACAGTCCTATCGTTTGTAATTATAATGTACAAACTTTTTATTTATGTAATAAAATATTTGATGTTTTATTTCAAAATTAATTGCATTAATCACAAACCAATAAACTAACATCTGAGGTTATCGTGTAGCTTAACATGTATGTAAAGACGTGCGAGTGGATCATATTTAAGTGATAACCTAAAGGTCTATAGTAGATGGATAAGATTGGATACCTTATCCAAGTGACAGTACGAGTATGACCCGCATTGTAGTGTTACAATTGTTATAAAGTGCTACAAATGATTTAATCCTGATCATTCATATGGAAACATGTGAGTGGGATATTCTATACAAAGGAGTTTGTATAAGACCGGACTACAAAATGTTTAGTCTCATTATATAACACTATTCATTATATAGACTTAAATTTCACTAGGATGACCATAGATAACATGACCTGAATCCTGAGTGAGTTGTGAACTCCTACCTATGAGGGTGGTCCTTTGATTTGTATGGGTGAGAGTGGCCAGATCGTTGACTCAAAAAAACCTACCATTTTGGGGATTTGTTTGATTAGGGAACTTGAAACACAACTACAGAAAAGGAATTCACTCCTTCCCCAATGTCGGGGTAAGTAGATAAATTGCTCCCTGAAGTGCTGATTCTGGGGCTTGAACAATGTGGTGTCATACCTTCTCCTGGCTCAGAGGGATTTACTCATAGTTGGATTATGATTTATTGTTCATTAGAGGGATCAGTGATACTTAAGGAGTTAGATATAACTACAAGGGCAAAACGATAATTTTGACTCAACTGTACTTACGAGCAATTTGTGAAGGTTCATCATCTGTTATTGGTTATATCCAATAGACACAGAAATATATCTGTAATTCGAAGAGTGCAGCTGTCGATATTTAATGAAGTGCCCGACAGTTAACGGATGGTGAATAATTTAATTAAAGTGTTTAATTAATTATTCACGTGTCGTTGAAGCTTCAAGCTACAGGTTCATGAGGTCCCCTCGGTAGTTCAATAGAACTAAATGAGAATCAGTTTTTGGATTAATGTGAATTGTTCAAACTAATTGAGGGAATTAATTATATATGATATAATTAAGTTAAATTAATTATATATGATATAATTAAGTTAAATTAATTATATATGACATAATTAAGTAAGTTAATTGTATATGATATAATTGTTATAATGTATTTGGTATATTATAATATAAAGTTTATTTGAGAGGAAATCAATATTTAAATTTGATTCAAATATTAATTATATGATTTGGATTTATATAGTTAAATTTAATATAAACGTGATTTATATTAAAAGCCATTAGTGGGAAAAGAATTGAAACTATAAGCTATATTGTATTTGATACAATATAGAAATTATAAGTTATATGTTATATGTAATATAACATATAGTTATATGTATAATAAAATTAGTTATTATATATATATAATTATATTATATTAAATTAAATTAAATTTGTTTATTTAATTTGAATTAATGCGAAGGAAATAACTTCCCTTCCCTTTTTTTCTCTCCACCCACGTTTAATGTGGGTGGTTGACAAAAGTTCAATTTCTTCTTCTTCTTGATCCTGCAAAAAGAATGATTGAGTTCTGTGACCTCTCTGCAAGAAAGAAAAAAAATTATCTTCCTCTCAATCTTCCTCTTTCACACTAAATCCAAAATAACCAGAGTCCACACCTCTTAGGTTTTCTGCCAAAGAATACCGAGGTCTCCAACTCGCGGCGTCCAATTGGCCAATTTTGGTTTCTGATCGTGAATTTCATAGATAAGGGATTTGTGAAGATTGTCTTCAAAGGTAAGGATTACTGCAACCTTTTATTTTATTTTATTTTTTTACAAGCATGTTGTATATTTTTCCTTTAAATACACAATCTTTTCTTCTTCTCTGAAAAATTGTGATTTTTTAAAGAATTGGGATTTGGGAGATCCGCTTTCGCATAAGGATCCTTTCATTGTGGTTCCTTTATCCATCTTCATATGGGGGTTTATTGTAAGAGTGTATTAACATGCAGTGGAAGATACAAGGATCAATAAGCATTCAAATTTACTAATTTTGGCAGAAACTAAAGCATGCTCATCTAATATAAGAGGGTTTGTAGTCATACCTTTGTAGAACTCTTCAAGATCTTGATCAACAGTAGTTGTCTTCTCCAAAACACACCGTGAACCACCTCAAGATCTTCCCCACTAACCTCTTAGAGCTTTAGAACGACTTGTGGGACTCAAGAACGGCTTGAAGCAACGGAAACAAGGGAGAAGCTCACTATATCACACTGTTTGAAGAACTTTTCTTCAACCCGTAATTTTCTCTAAAATTTCTTTAAAATACATGCCTCAAATTCACTCTAATCTTCATTATTTATTGCAGGTGAACATGCAAAGAGGAATACTGCATGAGTTGCAGCTCATGCTTGGTGTAAATGTGAAGGGAAGTGGTGTATGTGTGAGCAAGTGGAAGATGGATAATGGAAAAATCTGTTTTTCCATTTTGTGCATGTTTTGTAGTTTTTCAATTTTTCCAAAAATCAAATAATTTCATTAAGTTAAATTTTATTTCAAAACTGAAAAAATTATTAATTTTATAAAATTAATTTCATAAATTAATTTTCTAATAGAATTAATAAATAATCATTTAAATAATTCTAATTTATTTAATATCAAATATTAAATTAATTTTTATATGATTCATCTTCATATATTTAAATCATATATAAATATAAATTCTCCTATTTCGTGTAATTCTAATTTGAACGTTTCAAATTAACATATCAAGTTATTCTAAAGCTTATCCATTTACAAGCTAGTAGGGGGACCTCGCAGACCTATGGATCATAGGCTCTAACGATTCAAGATTAATTGACTAAACTCATTAGACCAAATTAACCCCCATTCATTAACTAATGCGTCACTCCACTATAGCCCATAGTTGAACTTCCTTCACTATAGATATATTATGTCCACTTTATATAACCATAATTAGTAAGTCGATTCTTCACAGGTTGTTTATAATCACAACTAGGTTAAGATAACCGTTTTACCCCTGTGAATACGTCTTGTTCCTTAAGTTCCCACTGAGCCTCTAATGATCAATTTTTATTCATAACACCTATGAATCCAAACTTTTCTCTATCATGAGAAGGCGGAGTGTAACAACCCCACCTCCTAGGACTACTAAAAAGGGGATCGTTACTACATGCATGCATAAATATTCACATTGAGGAAAATAAAGTAAAAAAAAAAATAGAATAATCATGATTTTGAACTGCTTTAAGTATATAAGAAAATATTCTGCCATTATCTCAAGATCTTAAATCGTTTAACTCGAGCACCCTTTTTAACATGAAATAAATTATATAAGAAGAATTATAATGAAATCATAAATGTAATAAAAAAACAAAACATGAGAAAATATAAAGGGTCAACTGTGGAAGCGAAATCTGGTTCCTTTGGCACTATCACGGATTCCTCTTGTCAGTCGCCCAAATATCCTTGCCCTTACCTGAAAAAAATAAAGATAAATGTTGAGTATAAAATACTCAGTAAGTGATCCCATTATCGGGATCAGACTATGCATCTACGAGCAAAGAAAGTTACCGCGTGGCTCATACAGCTACAACATTTTTTTATGATAAAAAGAAAACCAAAAGACGTACTATCTTGCCTTGAAACGCATGTCTAGCGGCCTATAGGCACATCGTCAAACATGAAAATAACATGAACGTGAACCCGTCGACTCATGCATGTCTAGCGGCCAGTAGGCACACCATCAAATATGGAAATAACATGAACGTAAACCTGTCGGCTCACGCATGTCTAGCGGCCGGTAGGCACACCGTCAAACATGAAACTATACCCGTAGGTCATCTGAAATAAAACATGCGTCAAGGCGAGACAGTAAACCGCTCTACTGATCTATTCA
>NC_052357.1:85510867-85512635 GCF_009727055.1 Benincasa hispida
CAAGACATTCTCCCACTTCCATTCTGGTACGCTCGAAGGTTGCAACAAGCCTGCTGGCTTTTGTCTTGGGGCCTTTACCTGCTGACACACCAAGCACTTACTGACAAATTCTGCTATGTCCACTTTTATGTTATTCCACCAGTAACAACGTTTTAGGTTCTGATATATTTTGGTACAGCAAGAATGTATTGAAAATGGGGAGTTATGAGCCTCCCATAACAGATCGTTCTTGAGGTCACTATCTGCTGGTACACATAAGTGTCTTCGAAAAGTAAGACCATTATTTGTGGACAAGGAGAACTCACCACCCTGTCATGTCTTCACCTGTTGCGCTACTTCAACCAAGTTAGGATCATTGCGTTGAGCAACAATGATCCTCTGCCTTAAACTTGGTTGTATCAACAGTTGTGCTAACTGCGCAGAGACCTCTTCTACCACCATTGCTATCTCGGCCCGCTCAAGGTCCTTACATAATCGGGTCTGTGTGATGATAAGGGCTACTAAATGGGCTACCTTCCTACTTAGAGCATCTGCCACCATATTTGCCTTTCCTGGGTGGTACAGAATCTCACAATCATAGTCCTTCACTAACTCCAACCACCTACACTACCTCATGTTTAACTCCTTGAAGAAGTATTTTAAACTCTTGTGGTCGGTGAAAATCTATATCTTCTCGCTATACAAGTAGTGCCTCCAGATTTTTAAAGCAAAGACCATAGCTGTCAACTCCAAATCATGTGTGGGATAGTTCAATTCATGGTTCTTTAACTAGCGAGAGGCATAAGCAACTACCTTGCCTTGCTGTATCAACACGCACCCCAACCCTCTCTTGGAGGCATCACTGTAAATAACGATACCACCCGTTCCATCCAATACGGTGAGAACTGGGGCAGTAACCAACCTTTACTTGAGATCTTGGAAACTATCCTCACAAACCTTACTCCAAATAAAGGAAGCTCTTTTTCTAGTCAACTGGGTCAGAGGGGTGGCTATACAAGAAAAGTCCTTCATAAAACGACGATAATAGCCCGCCAACCCCAAGAAACTGCGTACCTCTCCGACTGTGGTAGGACGAGACCAACTCGTGACTGCCTCGATCTTTGTGGGGTCAATAGATACACCTTCCTTGGACACCACATGCCCTAGAAAGGACACCTGCTTTAACCAGAAGTTGTACTTAGAAAACTTAGCATATAACTTTTGCGCCCTCAAGGTCTCTAGAACCTTTCGTAAATGTTCCTCGTGTTTTGCCTCTATCTTGGAATAAACCAAAATGTCATATATGAAGACTATCACAAAGGTGTCAAGAAATTTCTTAAACACCCTATTCATCAGGTCCATGAATACTGCATGAGCATTCGTCAACCCAAATGACATCACGATGAACTCATAATGCCCATACCTCGAACAAAAAGCTATCTTTGGAATATCACTGTCCTTTATCCTCAATTGATGATACCCCAACCGAAGATCAATCTTAGAAAACACTGTAGCTCCCTGAAACTGGTCAAATAAGTCATCAATCCTGGGAAGTGGATACTTGTTTTTGATAGTCACCTTGTTTAATTCCCTATATTCAATACAAACCGTAATGACCCATCTTTCTTTTTCACAAACAGCACTGGCGCACCCCAAGGGGACACACTGGGGCGTATGAAACCCTTATCCAACAACTCTTGCAACTAAACCTTAAGTTCCTTCAATTCTGTTGGCGCCATTTTATACAGAGCTTTCGAGATAGGATTTGTGCCTGGCTCCAACTCGATAG
>NC_052357.1:85513460-85530139 GCF_009727055.1 Benincasa hispida
AACCCCGGTGCCTGCTAAACATCGACCCTAGTGGCGTCTTCCACACGAGCTACACACCGATCGAATCCTTTCCACCATATCTGCCTCGGCAGCCTACTGCTTAAAATGTCGATGCGATTTGTCTGAGCTTTGAATCTTCTGATGGGGGTGAGGCTCGAAAGCCTTCTGATCTGCCTTCCTCTTTTGACTTGAGGAAGGTCCCGCCCCAAATGCCTGTGAATACTCGTCTCTTGACTGTGGGTCCACCTCAACTGCAAAGTGAAGTGCCTCAACATGAGTGGTTGGTTTGAATGCTCGCATGATACCTCATATACTGTATTCTAGGCCTTGAACGAAACTTTCTGCCCTCATAGCTTCCGTGGCGACCAACTCCGAGGCGAAACGGGACAATGTGTCAAACTCCTGGTCATACTTCTCCACTGGCCTGTGTCCCTGCCTCAACTCTAAGAACTCCTTCTGCTTATTTTACCTCAGGTTGGCAGAGAAATACTTCGAGTAAAAGCACTCCTTGAACTGCTCCCATGTCATTGGTTCCCCTCTTACACCCAATATCCTTTCTGCCAACTTCCACCAGATCTGTGCTTTGTCGGTAAGCATGAAAATGGCACACTGCACCTTCTGATCTTTTGGGCATTTCATATAACGAAAGATCGTTCCAATCGTGGATATCCATAACTCTGCATTGGTAGGGTCTTTTAATGACCCATTAAAGGTGTTAGGGTTGTACTTCCTGAAATCTCATAAATGCTTGGTTTCCACCAAAAGACCTGACATGCTTTGGTTTTGGATCATGTTCTGAGTCTGGACTTACGGCATCTGATCTTGTGGTGGTGGTGTCTGATGGAACTGGGCAAACTAGGCCAGTCGTTCATCCAACATATCCTTCACCTTACTCAACACAGCTGATGTAACTGCTTCCCCAATAGCAACTGCCCAATCGGTAACCTCTGATGGAACGACTGAGGTGGCCTGCGTCTATGGTGGTGTGGCTGTGTGCTGAGCTCTACTTCGTGTCTGGGTTCGTTGCCACCCTAACCCTGAAGGGTACCTAGGTGGCAAGGAATCCTCTAGTACCGGAAGGTTCTGAACTTGTGCATCTTGAACTTGTGGATCCTCATCATGAGGATCTTGATCTTGAACTGACGAATTCTACTCTTCGGGAACGCGCCCCCTTCTGGTAACCCTATGACTGCCTCTTCCCCTAACACGAACCATTTTCCTGACAGTTGTTTGCAACCACCCCTTAGCTACTTTTCTTACTAGCAAAAAAAATACATCAAATGCAATCATAAATGCTACTAACTCGGGTGCATATTATCCTAAATACTTTTCATAAAGGACATACCTAGCGACGACGAAGAATCTGTTATAGGCCAAAAGGAACAACCTGAACTTACATAGTAAGTCAATCTACATAACCCCAAAACATGGGCTCTGATTACCAACTGTAACAACCCCACCTCCTAGTACTACTAAAAAGGGGATTGTTACTACATGCATGCATAAATATTCGCATTGAGGAAAATAAAGTAAAAATAAAATAGAATAATCATGATTTTGAACTGCTTTAAGTATATAAGAAAATGTTTTGTCATTATCTCAAGATCTTAAATCGTTCAACCCGGGCAGCCTTTCTAACATGAAATAAATTATATAAAAAAATTATAATGAAATATAAATGTAATAAAAAAAACAAAACATGAAAAAATATAAAGGGTCAAATGCGAAAGCGAAATCTGGTTCCTATGGCACTGTCATGGATTCCTCTTGTCAGTCGCCCGAGTATCCTTGCCCTTACCTGAAAAAAATAAAGATAAAGGTTGAGTATAAAATATTAGTAAGTGATCCCATTACCGGGATCAGACTATGAATCCACGAGCAAAGAAAGATAGCATGTGAAACGCATGTCTAACGGCCCATAGGCACACCGTCAAACATGAAATAACATGAACATGAACCCGTCGACTCACGCATGTCTAGCGGTCTAGCGGCCTGTAGGCACGTCGTCAAACATGGAAATAATATGAATGTAAACCTGTCGACTCACGCATGTCTAGCGGCCCGTAGGCTCGCCGTCAAACATGAAAATAACATAAACGTAAACCTGTCGGCTCACGCATGTCTAGCGGCCCGTAGGCATGTCGTCAAACATGAAACATGAAAAAAAGTAACATGAATGTAAACCTATCGGCTCACGCATATCTAGCGGCCCGTAGGCACACCGTCAAACATGAAACTAGACCCGTAGGTCATCTAAAATAAAATATGCGTCAAGACGAGACAAGACGAGACAGTAAACCGCTCTACTGGTCTATTCATGCATCACATACATAATATTAATATTAAGAAATTCGAACATGCTCATAATACTTATAACGGTCATGCAACAAGTAAAATATAATGAGTCCACTAAATAACTTTATAGGTCTAGTCTAGGCCACCGGCACCAGTAATAATACCACTTACCTCAACTTGGTCTCAAAAGTCTCCACAAATCTTCCAAAAATTTTCCATCAAAAAGAATGGTCTCTTCCTTGATAGAGAGGCCCCAAAATCTTCCAAAATTCTAATCCTGAAAGCCGACACAAAGGGTAATAACCAAAATTGTTTCTAACACAAAGTGACACTCCAAAATCTAAAAAACTCAATCCTTGCCCAAAATAAACCAACTCTTACCCAACTCAAGATTGCAAGAATAGGCAGTGTCAGTCGAATGTGTCGACTTGTGGCTGGGCGCAGCGGCAGAAACAGAGCTGAACAGCTCGGTGCGGCGGCAGAAGTGGAGCTGAACGGCTGGGCGTGGCGGCTCATGGTCCAGACACCGGCGAGGCAGCGGTGGATGAACGGCGGGCTCTTTCGCTGCGACGGGGATGGCACTGGCGATCGACGCGGCGATGTGGCACTGGCGAAGGGACACGACGATGACGACGCTGGCGATGAGATGTGGCACTGGCGACCGACAATGGTGGCTCTGGCGGCTAGGGTTTGGGTAAAGAAAAAAAAAGGAAGAAAAAGGAGGAGGGTCGCACAGGGCCTTGAGAAGAGAGAGAGAAAATCTATTTTCTTTTTCTTATTCTTTTTCTTTTTAACCTTTCCCACAAGTATAAATATAGAAACTTAAACCTTTTCCTTTTCCCTTTAAAAAAAAAACTAATTCCCTTAATCCCTTTTCAAAATATATATATTTATATATATTTTTCGTTTAAAAACTCCAACAAACAAATTTAATTATCTCCATAGATAATCAAATCTCCAAATGCAAGCCAAAATAGAACTCAATTAATTCCAAATAATTAAATTATATTTTAGCTTAGCCAAATACATAAATCTCATATAATTTATCCTAGTAGCCAACATAAAAAAAAAATAAAGCTTGATTACAAAATAAATCAGGATGTTACTCGAGGCCTTGATTGTTCAAGACCTGGAATTAGTACTTAAGAAAACAACCTATCTGCTAACCCTAAATCAGATAGGAGTGAATTCCATATTGCAGGGCTATGTCCCTAACTATTCATCTGGCCTTGTCCCCAAAATGGGAGGCTTATTGAGTAGTGTTGTTAGACTACTTTCACTGTTTGTTGATCAAAGGATAATCCCGAACAAACAGAAGTTCATAGCTAGCTCAGGATTAAGATCGGGTTAACCTAGGTTACTTAATAGATGAAATAGTCAGTTTTAACAGTAAACGGTCGTTATAAAGAAAAGTGACTATTTTCATGGTTTAGTCTATATGCAAACTCATTTCATAGGATGCCCCACTCACATGTCTCAACATGAACGATCTGTGGATCACATCGTTTATGGTACTTTACAATTCTTTCTAACAACTACAAAGTGGGCCGCATCCAATAGTGTTACCAGGATTAGATACCCAATTTCATCCATATACTTATTATACCATTTAGGCTATATACTATTAATTTATTATTATTGATAAATAGAATGTTTAACACGAATTGCGAGTTCTAGGACATTCCCAATATTTATAACACATAACCCTCCATCTTCATCTCTTATTCTTCTTCAGTCATGGCTGCCACAGATCTGTATAGGCGGCTGGATCTTGGTATAAGGCACAAATGAAGGGAGCAAACCACGAATAGAGAAATAATCAACGAGTAGACGACTAGCGGCTTACTTTTGCAATCCACGATTGGCGATGGAAGTTGATGATGATGTAAAATGGTTGATGAAAGAGGACGAACAGTCAATTTTGATAGGTGAATGACTAATGAATGAGGCCGAATGACGCGCGACGAACTAGCGAACGACGGTCGAATCCGCCAGGCAGACTAGCGAACAGCGGTAGCGGAGGGGTGTGAAATTGCCGAAAGGAGAAAAGAGAGTGAGGAGGAAGAAAGGGGAATTAGAGGAGTCAATGATTTTTCTTTTCTAAAAAGAAACATTAATGGGCGTGAAGCCTAAGGCTTATGCATGGAGGAGAGAGAATCGCAATTATGCCGAAACCCCTTATTTAATTTCTAGATTTTAAGGCTATGCATAATTCTTTTCAAGTTTAAACCATATTATACTATAAATTTTCGTGCTTATTTACTTTTCAGCCCTGCACTTTTAGATATCAAATTTTAATTTTAAACTTTACACAAAATGAAATTTTGATAATTGTTGATTCGTTCATCTGAGGATACAATTTCAATTTAATCCCTATAGTTTGAATAGTATTTCAATTTGATCCATGTACATTTGAAAGTTTTAATCATGGGTTGGTCTAGTGGTAAATAAAGAACACATGACATTGATAAAGGGCTAAGAAGTCATGTAGAGTCGAGTGGGTTTAGTTCACTACCTAGAGTTTAGTATCCTAGAAGTTACTGATACCCAAATGTTGTAGGGTCAAGCGGGTTTAGTTCCTGAACTTTAGTTGGTAATGACTTAGTTCTTATTGTGAAACATTTTTATTATGATTTATTGCAATTTCTTACACATGTAGATTGATAAATTGATCATAATCAATTTTTTTTAATAAACTATAAAGACTAAGTCATTATATAGTAAAAAAAAAATTGAAGAGATTTTTCATGATAAAGACTGAATAGTTAAAAATTTCAAAATGCATGAACTAAATTGTTATTTATTAGATTTTAGAAACTAAATTATAACAAAATTTAAATGTAAAGATACTAAATTGTAAATCACTAAAATTCAAGAATTAAATTATTACTTTTAAGAAAGTTTAAAGAGCAAATGTGTTTTTTAAATGAATAACCACAATAACTTTTCTCTTAGGATAATTGTAATGAGTAACACTTTTAGACCTAATAATTAAGTGCATAGCAACATATTTAAATAATTACAAATATAGCAAACTCTAGTGATAGATTTCTATCAAAGATAAATTTTAACACTAATAAACTCTAAGATCTAGATCTAAATTTTGCTATATTTACAAATATTTTAACCTAAATTACTATATTTGCAATTATCTTCGCTTTTAATCTATAATTGTAAAGTCATTCATACATTGTACCAAAAAAAGCCAAGCTCAAACAGAGAGAGGTATGGCCAATCTTCCGATTTTTTGAATCTCTACTGCTCATAATGCTAAGAGTCACCATCGTTGTTAGGATTAACCAATTTCAAATTAGATCAATCAAAAAACAAAAAGCAAAAAGCGAAGAGACTTGCTTGTGTAAAAATTTGTCTAACTTCCGAAAAAGCAACCCTAATCTTCTCTGTTCAAAAGGGTTTTGTAAGCTTTTTGCAATCCTTCACATGATTGCTGAGCCGCTTTAATCATGAACCCCAATTTCCTCAGTCGCATCCCCAAAAATGGGCCTCGATTGCTTGCTAATGCCGTCGCACAGGCGGCTGAAAGCACTCTGCCACCGCCCACTCGTGCACTCTTGACATAAATTCAAAGCCCCTTTTTATGTTTTGGATCTCTCTTTATTATATCTATCTCTCTTTATGCACTTTTATCTGTTTCTGCATTTGCATTTTCTCTATGATTGTTGAAAAGACTGAGATCCCTTTTCTTGTGGGACTACTGATTGATTACTAAGATGGCCAATAAGGCAGCTATATCTCCTCATCATCATCATCATCATTCTCTGGATTTTTTTGATGGTTTAGTTAGGGTTCAAAGTGTCAAAGTTGATTAGAGTTTTGAGTGGGCTTTTGAATTATTGTTATCTCTTTCTATTATGGTACTTTTGGTTTTAGNGAATTCTGTGGCTATGGTTTTGTTGGACTCATTTGCATAACCCATTCCATTCTGTCCCTACTCTGAAATCTGATTCAAGCTCTTTTTCCACAAACCCGCAATTTTGCTTGAGATCAGTCTCTTTTCTCGTGGGGTTGGCCCGGCTCTGAATTAAAGTTCTTATGAGCTTTTTCGTTTGCTTTTGTGAAGTTCTTATGAAGCTTCACTTTCACTTTTAATCAGCAACTCAGTGATTGGAATTCATAATGTTAAGAGTAAGATGATGATGATGATAATGATGAGAGATAGAGGTGGGGAAAGGGTTCTGTGGTATGTCAATTCTAGGACAAGTTTGGACATGGAAATGCCAATTTCTAGCCTCAACTTTATGGGAAATTTTGAACTTTTTTCAATTGAGTTTCTGAAATATTCGTTGTGTTAAGGTTTAATTAAATAGAGAAACCTATCTGTCTTTGATGTATGAAATTTTTCATAGAATTGTTAGCAAAGCGACTGAAAAAAAAAAACTGTTTTGTAATTGTTTTTCTTCATTTTTTGATTCATTGAATTCTTTGTATTAATAACACATGAAAAGGCATAGTCTATGCGCAAGCTAAGGAGGTTATTAAAATTATAATAATTCACAATCAAGAATCGTGTATAAGAACAATTAATCATTGGGCTTTTTACATTAAATACCAACTTCATTTCTCTGAGCTTTTGGAAGCAATGCAAAGCAGTTGAAATGATTGACACCTGTGTGTGTGTGTGTGTGGATATTTTACAGGAATCCGAATTTGCTAGCCAATAAGATACTCTTAATATCAGCTCTTGACATTGGTTTTATCTTCTTTAGCAATGGAATTCTTACAGTGAGCAATGGCAGCTTGAATTGCAGACTGCAACTCTTCCATGGTGCTATCACTTGTAGAAGAAGTCATAGATGGAGTTGCAACGAGAAGGCCGCTATTTGTTGGGGATGTTCTCATGGATGCTGGTGCTGAGAATTCTCCTCTTCTTCCTCTCAATTCTTGCTTGTTTCGCGGATTCAAATTACCCGAAAAGGAATAAGCTTGACGACGAATGTGTAAGTTCTCTTTCCTCCATCTGAAGAACAACAATGGCCTTACCACTCTTGCATATCGTTTTAGAACCTGACTAACATCAAATCCCAGCTTCCTCTTGTGCTTTGCTTTATCATCTTGTTCGGTAATGTCGCACCCTTTTCGCCATTTCGCAAATCCAAATAATGAGAAAGGCTTGGATTTGGTTCTCCCACCTGTTTCAGTTGGTTCAGTTTCCTGATGCTTGATGCTGCTGGTGCTGGTGCTACAACTTGAGCTGTCTTTGAGGGGCTCTTCATTGTCCCAAATCTCTTTGATTGGGATGGTGAAGCTGTCCATGGAATTGGTGGAGGAGCGAGGTGAAGAAGGAAGGTGGGAGAGGAGATGAAGGGGAAGCAAGTGGCCATGGAAGAAGATATCATCTGCAGGAGATAAGTCAATGGCAAAGGAAGGAGGAGTGGGTTTGGTTTTGTCAGAAGAGGAAGAATGGAGAGAAATTGTGAAGGAGAATTCATGTGAAGGAGAAGAAGAAGCTGAGGGAGGAAGAAGGGAAGTTGATGATGAGTCTTGAATTGGTTGTTGGCTTTCTTTTTCTTCAACCTTAAACTTCTCTGTTTCTTGCTTGTACTCTGCAACTTTCTCTGCTGTCTTGCGTTTCTGATTGGAGTTCATAATTGAGATTCTCAGATTCTCTTTCCTAACACTTTTGATTCTAAGGATGCAACTCTACTTCTGGAGTAAGATAAGGTGATTATGAAGTAGTGGAGAGATAGTAAGATAGAGAGAGAGAGAGAGAAGGATCTTGTCTCTTGACTGCCTGGAGCTGAGAATGGAATGTCTTTTGTGGAAATAGCAAGCCATTGAATTTAGGTTTGGTTTAAGTACATTTTCTCTTCATATACAAAAATGTGGGCCACTTTTCAATCCAACAGCTATTAAGGTACTAAGTACTTTGATCATAGGGATCCCTTGAGAAATAGCTGATTGTGTGGCTTTATTATATCTTCAATAAATGAGAAAAATAAAATACTTTTATTGAGTATAAGACATCAATTACCATTTGACATATCGATTGTTCAATCTCTTATCTTCACAATTATTGAACTCGAGAATAAAATAAATGATAATAATAATAACAAAACACCCTCTCTCTCTCTGTTTGAGATGATAGGCTTTTTCAGAAAATAGAAACTCAATTGTTGTAAAAATGAAAAGCCATTTTGAGATAATATTTTTATTTGGGAAAGTGGCCAATATGACAAATTAGATTGAAAATGACAAATGGAGGATATGTAATGTCAGTCAATCAATTTGAAATTATGAGTGTAATGTCTTTTAACTTTCTAAGTTGTCCTTTTAATTCAGCAATCAAAACTGTCTTAAGTTGGTCACTAACACCATAGCAATTACCTAACAATCATGAAAAAAGTCACTTCTTTTGACCTTTTCTTCTGCTCCAGAAATATTAATTCAAGCAATTAAGACCTTAATTTCTTATCTTATAAAAATATAAAGCCATCATATTACTTTATTATTATTATTATTATTATTATTAAAACTTCTCCATTGACTTCAACATTATTTAAGTAATTAGACATTAGTGGTGTTTCGAATTTTCTTCCTTTTTTATAAATTTATAAATAAAATATATTTAATCATATTATATTAAATATTTAAAAAGGAGAAAATCCAAGCACAACATAATATTTGATTGTGCGAAGTATGGGAAAGACACTTTTCACAGCTAATCAATCCAGACATTTCTGTTCTCTAATTATTTATTATATTTTCATTTATTTTAGAGAAAAAAAATTGATGTAATTAGACTGATGAAGAAAATTTTGTCGTGATTGGAAAAAATTATTAACTTGTTAAGATTTAGAAAATGATGTATATGAACTGTTACAGCACGTGCCCCTCCTAAACTACATAATTTGAATTAACCGACAGAGTTATGTTTTATTACCAATTTTCCATCCACTTCAGATTAAATCCTCTATTTTATCAATTGACCCTATTTTTCGATTTCATTCAACATATTGCAAAATAATACACCTTGTTCGTAGTTTCAAAAAAAAAAAAAAATCCATTTCCAGAGTAAGATTCGACAACACACGTGATAAGGAAAAAAAAAAATAGGAAAAAATTTTAGAATATGAGGGGAAAAGGAAGATAAGAATTTCAAGCAGTTTGGTAGAATGGTAGACCCACACACACGTGTGAAGAGGTGGTCCAATCCTATACAGAAGGAGCAGAGAGTTACTTTTGAGGTATTTTGAATTAGCTGAGGTCAACAACAAAATCATAGAGAAATAATGTAAGAGCCATCCATATTTCATATCTCAATATCTCTCGAAATATTTTTTTTTATATATCTATGAGCATTCAAACTAGTTTACATATACCTGGACTTTTACAAGACAACCTATCTGATCGTATAACATTTGGGTGCTTAGGAAATCCGTAGGATATTAAATCCTAGGTAGTGACCACCATGGATTAATGACCTCTTAGCCTAACAAGGTTTATACCCTCTATTTACCATTATGCCAACCCATAATGGTTAAATCTTTGAAAATACTAGAGAAAGAAAGAATTGGATGCGAAGTGTTTGAACCTCTCTTCGCTTAAGCCTTGCAGAAAATTATTGTTTTGTCAAAGGAAAACACTGTTTCATGGATGAGAGAGGAGCTATCGGCCAAGTTAGCCAAGGAAAGGAAAGGATTTGATTAAGATAAGTATCTAAAGGATCTGTGGGTGTGAGTGAATGGAGAAGATGAGTGGATACGAGTATCTCAAATCATCACAAGGGAAATGAAAGGAAAAGAAAAGAAAAGCACAGGACTTGTGAAAATGGGTCCTTAGAATCTTTGTCACGACTTGGATTTACAGATTATAATGAACCTTTCAATTTTCTACCTACATGATAATTGAATCTTAAGGTCAAAGTTCCTACAAATCTGTTTTTGAGATCAAAATATGCAAATCTCTTATGTTTCTCTCACTTCATCAGATCCATAAAACGACTTGCCTCGACTCGACACGGCTCGTTATAATAGAGGGGGTAATGGAGGAATAGTCAAAGAAAGAAAAAGAAACTTTTAGATTTCTCACGTCTCTACGCTCAAAAGGAATAAAATCTAAAACACAAAACAATAACAAGTCCCTATTAGCTAGCTTGCAGTTCACGTGTGGGTTGGCTTCTACTGCCAAATACAACCAAAACAGTGTCTACTTCTTGCCTTGTGGCTTGTGACCACAACACGCACTAACCTTGGGGCGTCTAGATCTACAGCTTCGCTATCCTATCCCACAATAAGTGAAGAAGACAATCAGTAAGATGGAGGAGAAGTGCACAGAGAAGCCAGATTCAAGTTTACAGATCGGTTCAAAAAGTTGGCAAAATAAAGACTGGTCAAAAAGTAGGAGACGTCAATATCTAAATAACCAAATTTGAATCAACTTCTTGAATCCATTCAGGTAAGAATAACAGAAAACCATAAAAGAGATCAATTGGTACACACAAACTAAAGCAATGAGTATTTAAGGATTTTCTTTTCCTCGGAAAAAAGGGCCTGCCAATACTTTCTATTAATACGGTTCATCATCTTGAACGTGTCAGAGAATGTAATCAAATGTATATGAACAATTCGTCTAGACAGCTGTGTTGCAAGGGATTTCCTCCTAACCAACAGTGAGCTAAAAATATCTAATTGAATTCCCCTATATATTAAATTACAATGACGAATATGTTCATTCAGTGGCATTGTAAGTTGGAAGGACAAGCAGATAATGGGATGAATGGAGAAACTAAAATGATTTACCTTCACTCTTCAGTGTCATATGCAGGCGACTTTATCGAAAGCTTTCCACCAATATGTGAGGCAAGCATGTCAATCATAAACCGATGTCAGAAAACAGTATCCAAAAGCAATCAACTCTAACTGGCATCTCCAGCCTTGAAGAGAGTAGTAACACTAGAGAGCTATATTTCCCAATGGAATTGTCGTGGAATCCAAAAAGTGATCCAAATTCTCAATGAAAGCAATGAGAATTGAGGAAAACCTCCAAGAGGGGTCCATTTCCGAGATTGAGGTCAACTCTGAACAATTTCTAAGACTGGCCATTTCCATCAACTCTGCTCGGTGCACCCACAATGAAGTGTAACTGAAGAGTAGGCTAGTCACTTCCGCTGCTGTGTCTATCTGTGCAGAAGCATGAGAATAATATTTAAGCAATTTAAGGTTAAATCTGTATAAAACAATTTGAAAAGACGAACACAGGATTCACAGACCTCCAGATGGTCTTTTCCCTTCCATAGCCTCTTTCTTCTCTGTGCAACTTAAGCATAGAAAAGGTCCATCCCAAGCACGTAATTTTCCTCTGTTAGATGAGCCGGCATATATGGAGACACCCTCCCGTGGTTGGATTTCAATTTGGCATACTGCACATACAAACAGCTTAAACATGTTGCAGATAGGATACTTGGCATCTAACCTGCATTTCAGAAGTTGGAAGCCAAGAGAATATTTATCATAAGACAAGTACAATTTAACACCGCTACTAGAAAAGCGACAATAAACCAGAATTGCCCATCTGAGTTGATCAACAAAATGTTAATTAAATTAATTCAACTTTCTCTGCTGTTAAAGCACAAACCTTTCTGCCAGCATAGCCGATCCTTCCTCAAATAATTCCTCGACAACATCCGGCTCATTATATTCCCTCTCAAAATGAGAAGATGATTCAGAAGACTTTTTGCGGAACATTGATTTAAACATTCCTTTTACCTGCTTCTTCGGTGGTGGCAAAGCAGTAGATGGTTTCTCCCTTGGTAATATGTCAATCACAATACATGTAGTATCATCTCGAAGACCCTTTGACTGTACTGCTTCCTGTAAAGAAAGACGTTCAATTAGTACAAAATCATCATAACATAATAAAGTTATTGTAGCAGTATAAAACAAGGACTAAGAGAATCAATTTGTAATCATCCATACTTTCACAATCTGTGCGGCAGCAGTTTCTACTGGCATCCCCCGACAACAATCATAGGCAGTTTCAGCTGATAAAGCGTCCCAAACACCATCACTTGAAATAATAACCCTACCACCAGCAGAAGATAGCTGCAAGATTAAATAAGAGCATGAATTTACTTGACAAAAGAATGACATTTCAGATGCAGATTAAACAAATATGTTGCGGTTCAATTAAACATCAAAAAAGAAAACCCAGAAAGCAACTGGTTCCCCAACAAGATCTTATACACCAAGTGGTGATGAACTAAAAAACATAAATTCATAGCTGAAAGTAAGACCAGAAGTTCAAGATTCTGGCCTCTCCTCCTTTCAATATGCCCTTATCCACCAAAGACAATGTATACATTTACCCTGTCTCTTTCGCCCTTCCTATTTATAAACTCTCTCCTTCAACGGTTACATTGGCCACTTACTCGCTCATACACAGCTGAGTAACCACCAAAAACTAATAGTACCTTCTCATCTTTAACCAACTCTTCTGTCTAAACCACTTCAAACAGATTGTATTTGTTTCCTCTGACATCTCCTGCTACACAACACAACTCTCTTAAATATATAGTTCATCTGCAGTAAAATTGGGCCACATATTACCTAGCTCGGTTAGCAAGATAAGGTTTCCATAACCGTATAACATATTAATTTAATATTTAACAAAGATCAAAGCAAGAGTATAAGATTTTTCCATAATCGCCAATGAAACCAACAATCCAGTAAAATAAAGCTCCAATCTTTTCCTCATATAAGAATATAATACATCTTGCATTTATGGATATCAAAGGACGTTGAAGATCTAAAACAAGGTTCACATGCAGATCACATGCCAAAACATGGGGAAAGAAACAATAGTAAAAATTAATGAGTCACCTACTGTGCCCAAGCATCTGTCAAACAGAAGCAATTATAATCACTTGAAAAAAATTGTTTCGATGAGCAACAGCCTTATGCTAAATTTCAAAAGAAAAATTACTACATAGAAAGAGGATTATTTTGTAGCAAGCAAGGATAAGTACAACTTTTCAATATATAACACCTAGAGAAAATAAACATCATCCAACAGAAAGCTACCTTAACTTGCTTCACATAGGGAACAGGCACTATAAACTCGCCAACATCCATATCACCAATTGATCGTGATAGACACAAGCCACCAGGCCAGCATCTCAACGGACCAATCTAAAAAAAACAAAGGACATGCAAGTTAAGCATACAAAATTCAGTCTTGGAACACTTAGTAGAAAAGGCAAGACTAGCTTATAAAAAGTCAGTCAAACTAACATACCTCTGCACCACCACCAGTATTCAGCCGACCCACCTCACCACCACTAGCAATTATACGTTCTCTCCTATTCAAAAGCATTCAAGAATCTTAAGCACAATAATAATAGATAAAGTGGGTCGTACAAAGTCATGTTGCAATAAAAGAACCACATACTCTTCTTCGTTGCATTCTAGTCTATGATCTGCAGATAAGTAGTAAATGCCACCTTCAGCTGATTCTAAAGTGCACCGGGAATCACCGACAGAAGCAACAGTGAGAACCCATCCCTCAATGATCATGAAGGTGACGGTGGTTCCTGATGTTTGTGCTGAAATAACAAGAAGTAACAAGGCATCAATATCATAAGGTTTTTAAAATGTCCATAACAGAATTGCAACTTCTGGGTAGGGAACTTATAAGAGAAGTTGTGAGAAAGGAAAGGCTGCAGACGTGCAGCCCATAGACTAATGGTGATCAAGTAGAATGGGTCATGTCAAATACTTTCGAGACTAATTCTGGGCAAACCAGAATCAGAAAGTTATATCTATTTCCTTTTTCCTCCAAATTAAGTAGCTAATTTGCACTCTTGAAAGCAAGATATGGTAGATACAAGTTTCCGCGACCCTTTCATCATCATACAAAGTAAAATGAACTCCATTCCACAATCTTCCCTTTCTAAGGTGAGTGAATGTGGATTACACCTAGAGGTTGGTAACCAAGAACAACTAAGATCAGAAATTTAGTTTATATGGAGATAGTCTAACCTTTCTCTTGAAAATCTTTGTCCGTCTTCACAAAACCTGCAACCAAGGCCCTTGGCAATGCTGCAATCCATTCATCTCTGTTGAGATCTGATGGAATAGCAGCTAAAACATTGTTCAACAAATTCTCCTTAGCATAAATAGCTGCAGCAGATCCATTATGTCCATCAAAAAGCTGCAAACATGAGAATTCAATTTTTAACTTTAATCTAATGCAGCAAAATTTCACATTCTTATGGACGGAGATTATATACAGCATAGATGTTAAAAGTAAACCACCGATCGAATAGAGTACATCAACATTTTCCAGCAAATAAAGAACCTACCCCAAAAACCGAATACGTTGAGACTCCATCTCCGACCACTCTCTCGCATTCCGTCTTTAGTAATGTAAAATCCTCCCCTTTCTTACTCTGACTCGCCTGACCATGTATGATTTCCGGTCTCTCAATCTTCTCAATCGCCAATTCACGCTTCAGGAGCACGGAAAGCGGGACTGTATGATGTTCACTCCTCGTGGACATTGTATTTCGCGTCCTCAAAATTGCAAAACAGCCTTCCGCAGAAAATATGCAGCGTCCAACTCTAAATCGTCATATCTACTCGAACAAATCCTGCAAAATAGATCATCAAAAACGCACGAACCAAACACTTTACATGCATATACAGCAACATTGCATAAATTAAAACCAAAAACAAATTTCGTACAAGAAATTACACATCCAATCATACGCTTCAAGGACGCAAATCACACCATCATTACTGCATACCTTTCGAGATCTCCAAGTGGAAGAGAAAAAATTCCACAAAAATAACAACATTTCACATACGAATCAAATAACAATTTACCCCGAATTCAACATCGGAAAAAACATAAGCCTCTAGTTCATTGATCCGGAACAGAATATTTAGAAGAAAAAAAAACGCAATGAGAACAGAAATAGATTCGATGCAGATCACAGGGAGCGAAACACGACCATCATACCCTACTAACATTCCAAAATCCTCGAAAGGGGGAAACGGCCAAACCAAAAACAAAAACACGAAAAGGGAAAAAAATAGAAAGAGCATTTACAGGCAAGAGGAGACGAAAACTCAGGCGATTGATTGATGACAACTACACCAAAATTGGGGAAAATTCCATCAATCGAATTGATTTCTTCGATCGAGAAACGCGGATCCCGGCATCCTGCAAAAATTCCATTGCTCTTCAGCGCGCGCGAGAGAGAGAAAGAAAGAGGGAGAGGGAGAGAAATGTAAATGGAAAAATAAAAAATAAAAAAGCGTAAATGAGGGAGTTTTGTGGGTGTCCTTTTTGTGTGTTTTACAGGTGACATGGCAAATGAAAAAAAAATAAGTAGAAACAAAATTAAAAATAAATAAATAGAAATATAATTCGTTAATTTGGCGCCCCGAGCCGGTTCGAAGCCGACATAGCTGTCTTTGGCGCTTGCGGCGCCTTGAAAACCGTTGATTCAGCATTTTCCCCTCTATTGACTTGTTGACTTCCAATTAATTAAAAAAAAAATAAAAATAAGAAGAAAATAACATGCCGGTCACGTTTCCGGTCTGGGCCTGCTCCTCTTGGGCCCACTATTTTAATGGGCCCTACTATATCTATTTTTCCACATTCGATCCGGTCCACTTCCAACCCGTCTCCACCCCCTTTCATTTCTCCTTTGCCAAGTGTCACCTTTTTACCAACTCCATAAGTCTGCATAATTTCCATCCTTTCTTTTTCTTTTTCTTTTTCTTTTTCTTTATTATTGATAACCATGTGGAAATTGAATTATTTGTATTACCTCGTGCCTTTGAAAATTATCACATCGTTTTCTCTAAGTTACAGTTTGGCAAAATACTCTGTACGAGTTCAACGAGCAATCACATAATCGTCGAGTAAAGATGTTTTCAAGCAAATAGTAGAGTTGTAAACTCCATGAAATTATGAACTTACAACGTCCACGATATAAAAAGTTAATAAAGTACAAAATTGATGTTTTTTAGTGGTAGAACCTACAAACTCCTTGAATCAAACAAGGAGTGGAGTTCACAATTCATCACCACTCAACTTTTAGTCTCCCAAATCTTTGGGACAAAGAACCTAGAGTAACAAATAACAACTAGTTTTTTATTTTGAGAATATACATATCAACTAGAGAAGATACAATATATTAAGGGTTGTCGCAGGCACGGTCCAAAAGTCCAAGGACACTGGAAGGCGACATGGGGAAATACACATTCCAAAAGGAAAAAAAATCAAAGTCTCAAGTTTGTTGAGAACAAAAACGAATTGCACAACAAAACTATCTTTTATTGATAATGCTGCTAAGCTTAAATAGTAGCTAAACTACATCCACGAAAATAAAGGAGAAAAAATAGCAACTCACTCTT